>NC_068920.1:155920121-156057621 GCF_023091745.1 Budorcas taxicolor | reverse complement strand
GCCGCAACATAAAAAAAAAATTAAATTATAAACAAACCGGCAAATGTTGTAATCTCTCTCCTCGACACACTCCTTACAGGGAAATTGCTTAAACTAAGCAAAGAATTCAATTTTAATTTGCATAAAATATTTATCAAGGCTTACGCAAATTTCCGCGCGTCTCCCTTCCTGCCAAGTTTAAAATTGCTCAGACGTACAGAGGTGCAATAGCGGCGTGCAAGCGGACCAACTGGGCCGGCCCTCCCGGCCACTTGAGCTTGCACAGACGGACACGCGCCACCATTAGCAGCCAGCCGGGCCCTGCCAATTTTTCCTTTTTTTTTTTTCTTTTTTTTTTTCCGCAAACAGATTGTTTTTCTCATTATGTTTTTATATCTACCTAAACTGTTAATTAGGCACTTAGAAAATTTTTTATTGGGGCCTAAGTGTAACAAGCTGCTTTGTTCGCAGGCACATACCTTGCTGTTGTTCTGTAAACATGAGCTTTTTTTTTTTTTTTTTTGCTCCCCAAGCCACATTGTCAGCGGATCATGGGGATGGTGGGATGTGCTGGGAGGAGGTGGTCCTGACCTGGGCTGAGAACTTTGGCCTCGGACTGGCCACAGGGGAGAAGGGAGCGGAGGTGGAGTGAGCGGAGGCCAGGGAAGCTCTGGTGGGCACAGCAGGAAGGTAAATCTGACCCAGTCTCACTGGACGCCAGCCCTTCTGAGCCCATCAGCCCTTAAGGTCTAACTCCGGAAGGTAGAATCTTAGCAGCTGCACTTGAACTTCCACTGTCTTCCCACTAATGGGGCCCCACCATCCAGCCACTGGCCTTTCAGTCCTTGGTCTCAGCCAAGTTCATTTCCACCTCAGGGCCTTTGCACTAGTTGTTCCCTCCGCCAGGAATGCTCTCCCCCGAAATCTTCGCAGTTCCAAAAACAACTGTCAAGAGAGCCAGCCCTGACACCCCAGTCACTTGCTCATGCCCCTGGAGACCTTCGGAGTTGACCCTGTCGAGGTGTTTGTCTATCATTTGTTTCTCCAGCCAGGAGAGATGCTCTGTGAGGGTACAGATCTATCCACACGTAGTCCTTGCTCCATGAATGAGTCAGTGAATGAATATAAACAAATTCCGTACGCAGACACAGGCACACAGCTATAGACAGGCAGCCTTTTCTTAGGGGAAAGCACTGCACGAGGCCTGGCATTCTGCGGTTGCTCCATCACTTTTTGTGGAAAGACTGGGTAACTATTTGGGGTGGGGGTTCCATTGATGCTGCCAGATGGGTCACTGTTTGCCAGGTAAAACGAGGATGCCACCCACACCAGGCCTGCACAGACCACGGCCTCTGCCACCCACACAACCTGCCCTCTTGCAACCAACTGAACCTCAGCAAGTTCAACCAGATCCCCGCCTGGCATTCTCAGAGGTGCCCATCATCATCGGGGTGGCCCCTACAGAGGGAAGGGGGCAACCTTCCGGAGGAGTTGGGATCAATGGGAAGAGTGAATTAGCTATGGTGAGTGATTAATCAGGAAATAATCAGGTTATACCCATCACAAAAATGTCTGTACATCGGACAGAGAATCGGCTCTACAGGAAGACAGGGGAAGCTTTGTGATTTGTATCGTGGTGGGAGCAGGGTCCCTGGAGCAAGTAACCAAACCCTACCCCTGCCTCTTAGCAGCTGTGTCTGGTGATATTAATAGGAGCAGCCTCATGGGGTTGCTGGAAGATATGGGGAGACCACGCATGGAAAATCCTCAACACTCCATAAACCTCAGCTCTTAAAACAGCCATTAAGACACCTTGCCCCGAGGACCTGATCCTGAGGTCCCAGTGTCTATGGCGACCACTCTGCTGAGCACCCTGCCCCCATCACCAACACCACCACCTCCCCCAGGCCCTGAATGTGAGCTTGGGAGGTACAATCGTTCCCATTTAACAGAGAGAGGCTGCTGCTGCTGCTAAGTCGCTTCAGTCATGTCTGACTCTGTGCGACCCCGTAGACGGCAGCCCACCAGGCTGCCCGGTCCCTGGGATTCTCCAGGCAAGAACACTGGAGTGGGTTGCCATTTCCTTCTCCAATGCATGAAAGTAAAAAGTGAAAGTGAAGTCGCTCAGTCACATCTGACTCTTAGTGACCCCATGGACTACAGCCCACCAGGCTCCTCCGTCCATGGGATTTTCCAGGCAAGAGTACTGGAGTGGGGCGCCACTGGACCAAGGCTCAAAGTCCCACAGGGAAGGAGGCCCTGGAATCCGGAGCCATCAGTAGAACAATGGGAGGGACCAACGGACTGTCCCATAGAGTCTGGTTTAGAACCATCTCAAGTCACGGTTGGCCTGGACAGAGGTCAGCCCAAGGCCGAGAGGGTCCCAGTGTAAGGCTGGACCAGGTGTGGGGGTGAGACCTAAAGGCCCAGGCTCCTTAGGAGGTCAGCCTCATTTTTGAGCACAGCTCAGAGGTTGGGAGGACCAGGCGGGGTCTGGATGGCATTGGGTAAAGAGGGAAGAACAGCCATCCCATACAGAGCCCTTACGCTGGGCAATGTTCAGCACTAACAGGCTTATAACCCAGATCTCCCTGGATTCTGGCCTCAGCCCAGGGGGAGGGGATCTGAGGACACTGAGGCTCTGAGAAGTGACAGCACCTGTCCCCATCAACCGGTGCATATGCAGGAAGCAGCGCTGGGTTTTGAACCCAGATCTGAGGGGCCGCAGGACTTTTTCCTTTGCTATTACAGGACCCTGGTGATGCAGAGGCCAGCATCAGGCAGGTCTGACTCAAAGCACACACCCTGGAAATTACTTTCATGTGACCTTGGACATGCCAGTATCCTGGTCTGAAGGTCCAGGTGGACTCCTGGGTTCGGCAGTCCTCACATGAGAAGGCTGATGTGGAAACATCAAACATCAAAAGTCAAACACGCCTTAGGTATGCAGGAAACATCCTTTGTCATCACCATCCTTTCTTTCCTTTTACCTCCAACCAGTACAAGCCGGGGGCAGCTCCAGGTTCCAATTCTAATGGTAGGGGAACAGAGGCAGGCAGCGGTTACTGCATGAGGCAGGGTCCCCCCATAGGGCTAAGTGGGGGCTGGGAGTGGGGGGCCAGCTAAGCGATGCCTCCTCCTCCCTCCTCAGGCTTCCCAGGTGGTGCAGTGGTAAAGAGTCTGGCTGCCAGTGCAGGAGACCTAGGAGACACAAGTTCAATCCCTAGGTCAGGAAGATCTCCTGGAGTAGGAAATAGCAACCCACTCTAGTATTCTTGCCTGGAAATTTCCTCTGTAGCCTACCAGAGGGGCCTCGTGGGCTACAGTCCATGGGGTCACAAAGAGCCGGACATGACTGAGTGATTGAGCCCCCTTCTTCTCCCCCAGTTGCCTGCTCACCCTCATCTGAAACCTCTTCTCAGATTCTTCCTCCTGCTTCCTCAGTGTCTGGCCCCAGGCTGGACACCAGGACAGACGAGAATCAGATCCAGACCCCCTACCTGGAGGAAGCCCCAGACTGGTGGGAGAGGCATGCCAGACCTGGACCATTCTAACCCAGACTGGCCAGCGTGCCAGAGGAGAACCGGGCGTCCTCCTGGACACAGGGTGGGCTTAATTCCTGCCGACAGCCCTCAGGGGCGGGATGGGTATGCACGCAGCAGGCTCAAATCCCAGCCCCTCAACTTACCAGCAGCGTGACCTGAGTCAGGGCAGTTCCTTCGCCTCTCTCTCTCTCATCTTCCTCCTGGAAAAATGAGGAAAGCATCAGTATCTCCTCATGGGGTAAGAGCATTCAGCCAGCTGATGCCAGCCCACACCAGGCTTGGTCCTGCTCCCAGGGGCAGGGGTGACCACGATTTGGGTTGTTCTGACCCACTGCACAGAGAGGGCACCGAGGGCTGCCAGAGAACGGTGACTGCCCAAGCCCACCCAGCTCCTGGTGACCCAGCTGGCTCTGAGCCTGGGCCCCCGGCTGCAAGCTGCCTGAGGACAAGGGCCTGCCTGTCTTCCTGTTGTTGAACCCGATATACCCAGCCCAGGCCCTGCGGAGGGACACCAAGAGAAAGGAAATCGAGCAGGGTCATCAAGGATCTCCCCATGGAGGAAAGGATGGGGAGGTCATTCCAGACAGAGAGAACAGCATGGCAAAGGCAGGGAGCTGGGAAGGAAACCACTGTGTTCAGGAAGCAGGTGCGAAGTCACTTCAGTCCCTGAGGACTAGCCCACCAGGCTCCTCTGTCCATGGGATTCTTAGGCAAGGATACTGGAGTGGGTTGCCATGTCCTCCTTCAGGGGATCTTCCCAAAGTTCAGAAAGCTAGAGGCACCCAGTATTCCTGGGTAGGGAGGAGAGGCAGGCGACAGAGTTTGGGGCAGTGGTGTGCTGGTAAAGCTTAAGAACAGGCTCTCTTTCACAATTGGGATGAAAGGAAAGAGACCCTGAGTGGTGCTAAGTCGCTTCAGTTGTGTCCAACTCTTTGTGACCCCATGGTCTGTAGCCCACCAGGCTCTGGGACAGCCTGTTGATGGGATTCTCCAGGCAAGAATACTGGAGTGGGTTGCCAGTTCCTTCTCCAGGGCATCTTCCCAACCCAGGGATTGAACCCGGGTCTCTCAGGTCTCCTGCATTGGCAGACAGGTTCTTTACCACTGGCGCCACCCAGGAGGCCCCCTGAGTGGTTGCATTTGCCAATTTACATGGTATAAATTCTCCCACCATGGTGGATTTCAAGCTACCAGCATGACATCAACAAGATCCCAAAACTGAAAATGTAACAGCCAGTGATCGTGAGCCAGTCTGAGCAGAGGAGCCTGGAGGAGGGCAGGGCTGCCCCCTGGACCATGGGGGAAGCTGTTTCCTGGCATTGATGCCTCCGTGTGTCTCCGTGGGGCAACAGACCAACAGTTCATGGGCAGAGGCAGGTCCGACAAGGTGGTTCCATGTCCAAGTCTAGTGACATCTCCATCTGTGCTCCCCTCCTCATCTACATTATGGGCAGAAGTAGGATGATGGCTATCAGAGGGAGGCCAGAGCCCTGTCCAGGCCCCCTCTCCACCTGCTGTCCCCCAGCTGGGAGCCATGGGGCCCAGCACAGGGGGGATGGCAGTGTCACCTTGGGGAGAGTTATTGGGGCCTGGGTGGAAGCGGGGAGATATTATGCACTGAAGGCCACAGCCAAGGACACTAATCTGAACAGACAAGGAATCAATGGGAATTTCTATTTAGGGAGGAAATCAATAGGAATTTCAAGGTAGGAAAAAGGGGAATTACCTTTAATTGGAGTTCTCGTCCAGTTGGGTCTCTGGTGAGGCCAGGGCTCACCAGGCCTCTGAGGGACAGCCAGACCAGACCCCCACCGTGCCATGGCCCCACCTGGTGTACCTCCCACCAGTAACAGACCCCTCCTGTGGCCTCTGGTTAGGAGGCTGGGTTGAGTAGGCAGAGGCCCTGGAATCAGGCAGTGAGAGCACCGTCTCCTCCTCTGTTGAGTGGAAACAGTGGGGCAATTGCTTCATCAGTGAGGGACAAATTTCAGGTGTGTGAGGCACAGGGAGTTTGAGCAATTTACCCAAGATCACACAGCTTGGAAACAGGAGCTGGGATTTGAACCCCAGCCAAGCGGGCACCAGAAGCTGGGCTCCAACACTGCACTCTGCTTCTTCATAGGATGCGACCGGTCTTACTAGATGAGTCCTAGATAGTCGGGTCCCATCAGGTGGTGGGGGGTGACTGACTGGGGTCCGGACGCCTGCCCAGGAGAGGGCAGGGTGGGTGCAAGCCACATGGGAGGGCCCTGAGACAGGCTGCCCCCACACTACCTCCCCAAAGGTGAGCACACACAGACATCCCCTGGGGCCATGTCCCCATAAGCAAAGGGACACTCTTGGGAGGAGGTCTGGGACCACCCAGGTCCTCAGCAGACCCCACCAGAGGGCAGATCTGGCTGCTGGATGGTGCCTGGCAAAGAAGCTGTGGTAGAATCAGGGAGTCCACCCCTCACACAAAGCCGGAGGCCATCTTGGGGATGAGACTGGGCTGGGGTCAGAGCAAGGGAATTCCCCTGAGCCAAGGGCCTACTACATGCCAGGCCCTTTGCTAGGGGCTTTTCTGGGTCTCACTAGGTCCTCCCACCACACTGTGGGAAAATAGGGACTGTCACACCAGAAGCAGAGCTGAGGACGCAAGACAGAGGAGGGCCAGCCCCGTCCCACGCAAAGTGAGCGCTTCGGTAGTGTCTGATTCTTTGCAATCCTGTGGACTGTAGCCTGCCAGACTCCTCTGTCCATGGGATTCTCAGGCCAGCCCCCTCAAAGTGGAGTCTCTTCCACGTTCTTAAGGCAAATGCATTGGTCTGATGACTGCTCAGATTTTGATTTAAGGAAAAAAAAAATAAGACTTAAAGGAAGTTAGCGGGCAAAGGAGCAATTCACAAGGTGGGAGAGAGGAGGGAGGAGTCTGGGGGGATGGCTCCTTGATGTGTTCAACTGCTTTCAGCCCCCATGGAGACCCTCACTTGGCCCTGCTGTTTCGAAAACAAAAGCTGGGGGGGATAGAGGAGAGGGGCAGAAGAGAGGAACAGAGAGTGCACAAAAACTGAGTCAGATTCAGAGCCGAATCTGGCCTCCATGGAGACCTGGAGTGCTGGGCAGGGAAGCGGAGGTTGAGTTGTAAGGGCTGAGCCAGGCAGGGGCAGATACCTAATGCTTGGGAAGTCCCCCAACCCCCACTTCCCTTCTATTCCAGCCCGAACCTGCAGGGGGCGCCGAGGACACACGGCACTGGATGGGGTGGACTTCTACATCCGCCCCTTACTCAGACTCAGGGGGCTTGGCCCCTCTGGCCTCAGTTTCCTCGTCTGCACAGAGTGTCATAAAGATTGGAAAAAACACAGAATGTAAGGGGCTGTCCCTGAGGAAGTGCCAAGGGACATTTGCTGACAGAAGTCCCTGGACAGATGGACAGAGAGATAAGCATGGCTGAGTGGAAGGACCATGTCCTGTCCTGGCCAGCCAGCCTTGCAGAAGGTCCCCAGAGAGACGCTGGCACTCCACCCAGGCCGTGGGGTGTGTAGTCTGAGCTTAGGCCCCACCACTGTCTGCCCTCCCCCACCCCTCACATTCCTCTCCCTTCTTGAAGACACAAGCAGCACAGCCTCTGCTGGCCCCCCAGCTCAGGCACACTGCACCCCAGTTCACTTTGGGGAGCAGAGGCCCAAACCCAAATGAACCTCGGCTGAGGACCCAAGCTATCAGCACTTTACTGGGGCCCTGGCTCTGGGCACCAGACTCACTCATTCTTCTCCTCAAATCTCAGACAATCCACAGATGTGGATTCTAATCACTGCATCACAGATGAGGAAACAGGCTCAGGACAAGAACTGGCTTGTCCAAGACCCCACGGGCCCTGGGTCTGTCTGGTTCTGCACCCATGCCGCCCCACCGGGGCAGGGAGGGCTTGGGGTCTGTGTCCAGTGCTTCTGCACCCCAGCATGTGGGATGTGGGCCTCTTTGCCCCCCTCCTCCATAGCCCTCACCCGAACCTGCCTGGGTTTCAGGGCAGAGCTGAGGCCTGTCCCTGCCCCGTGCCGGGTCAGCTGGGCTCAGCTGGAGTTGCAGGTTATTGGAGGCTGCCAGGGCCCTGTCCATCTCATTAAGTCCAGGAGCGGGGTCAGCAGCTTTTACAGGCCCCATAAAGCATCGCTCATGGCCACTTCCACACACAGCTCACCCTGGCACCCTGTCCCTCCCCGGGCCAGGGAAGGCGAGTTTCTTCTCAGAGCAGCTAATCTCCCAGACTCATAAACTCACCAGAAATACCATGGGGGTCTGTGCCCCGAAAGATAATTACAGGGTGACACCTCTGGCCTGGAGGTTGGTGCAGAAGGAGTACAGTCCACTCGAGCGAGGCTTCAGGCTTGTCTGTCCTCCCCGGCAGGCCCTGTTCTAATGAGCACTTTGAGCCGATTATCTCATTAAGGCCTCAAAACCATCCTATAGGGCAGAGGTCCCCAACCTCCAGAACCTAATGCCTGATGATCTGAGATGGAACTGATGTAATAATAATAGAAATAAAGAAAGTGAAGGAAAGTGAAGTCGCTCAGTCGTATCCGACTGTTTGCGACCCATGGACTGTAGCCCACCAAGCCTCTCTGTCCATGGGATTCTCCAGAATACTGGAGTGGGTTGCCATTTCCTTTTCCAATAGAAATGAAGTGCACAATAAATGTAATGTGCTTGAATCATCCTGAAATCATCCTTCTACACCCCCATCTGTGGAGAAACTCTGCCACAAAACTGGTCCCTGGTGTCAAAAATCTTGGGGACTGCTGCTATAGGGCAGATGGTATTATTAGTCCCATTTTACAGATGTGGAAACTGAGGCTGAGAGTGGTTGGTGAGGCATACTTGGCCAAGGTGGGGGAGGCAGAGCTGGAATTTGAATCCAGAGTCAAGTTCCTAAGCAGCTTGTGCTGACTGTGGCACCCCCCCCTTTTCCTCCAGCTTGAGTGAGGAACCCCCAAATGCCCTGGCACCCCTGCTTGTGTGCATAAATGAGGCCGCAGTAGCCACAGTACATGATTCTTGCTGGTTCCCCACCTCACCTGCATGTTGCAGTATTTCACCAACCCCCAGAGACACTCAATTCTTTCTGGGAGTCCCCAGAGGGTGTCTCAAGTGGGCTCGGAAGCCTGTCCACTCAGGCCCCTCTCACTGGCCCGTGTATGGGTGTCCCCAGTGGCTATCACCACCCAAGCAGGTCAAGTTCTCTCCCTTCACATGTCTCTGATGCCCCCTGCTGCTCTGAAGGGGCCACCCCGCCCCTCACCCCAACCTCTTAGTCCAGGACCTCACCTCTGAGCACGGGAAATATCCTATCCCCTCGGCTGGGGCCATGGTCTAGCCCTGGGTCTGTGGCCTGGCCGTTCTGGTCTGGGCTGACCAGCAGGATGAAGCGCCACGAGCCTGACTTGCCTCATCTGTAAATTGGAGTCAGCTGTGAGGAACAGGTGCAAGAAAGTTGCACGAACCCAAGTCTTGCGGTGCACAGGGCCTGGTGGCTCCTGCTCTCCAGGCCTCCCCGATCTCCCCCTCCCTGCACTAACTGCCTCCCTCCTTGACAGCCCCTCCCACCCAGAACTCCTTCCCAAAATGGGGTCCCCAGCCCCGCTCACCCCTCGGACCCTGCTCCATGGGTGGCACCCCGGGCCTTTTCTTACGCCCCACAGCTGCCGCTGCCCTGCCAAATATCTCCTACACCCTCTACCTGCCCACCACTCAGTATATACACCCTCCACTTCACCTCTCCCGAGCCTGGGCTTGGGGGAGGTGAGGAAGAAGAGGAGGCTACTGCTTGGGAGTCTCATCTGAGACCTTAAGTTCTTAAAAACCAGGGTATCCCTGAGGTGGGGCTTCCCAGGTGGCCCTAGTGGTAAAGAACCTGCCTGCCGATGCAGAAGACGTAAGAGCTGTGGGTTCGATCCCTGGGTTGGGAAGATCCCTGGAGGAGGGCACGGCAACCCACTCCAGTATTCTTGCCTGGAGAATCCCATGGACAGAGGAGCCTGGCGGGCTACAGCCCATAAGGCACACAGAGTCAGACACGAGTGAAATAACTTAGCATGCATGTGCCCCAGGGGCAGAGGGTGGGAAGAGAGAGGTGACCCCCCACACACATTTCTTCAGTGTGGAAAACTTGCTGGGCAGCAATAGTTGACTGTTGTTGCCATACTGGAGCATGGGGGTGAAGGACAGGAACCACAGTGTTTCAAAAACTCAATTACAGTGGTGTGGGACACACGCCTGTCCTCTGGCCACACAAGTGTTCACGCACAGAGTTCTTTGTGATCCAGTTTTGCCCCACATTTTACTTCCTAATCTGCAACCTCAGGCACACCCATTACCAGGGAAATTCTGACCCAGAACATCCCAAAAGTTCAGACTTTACCCCTGTACCTCTGCCACATGTGTGCTGACCTTTGAATACACAGTCGAACAGTGACATACAAGACCACAAACAGGTGGTCATGGTGAGGCACAGGTGAAAACATACATCTTCTTGTTGTCATGGACAGACACACACACACGTGCACATGCAGACACACACACAAATTCAGAGGCCTGCACACCTGTGAGCTGGCGTGTACACACAATCTGTGTACACACAATCTGTGCACACACAGTGAACCTGGGCACACATCCACTTCCAAATGAATACACACATACATTCAGGAATTCACTCCCACACAGATTCAGAGGCCTGCTGGCCGCTGAAACAGCATGCCTGAGTGTGCAGTCCTCGGGTGGGGTTGCTGCTCACAGGGAAGAGCGGCCTGCCCCTCCCAGGTGAGTTATCCAGATGCTGCTATTCACCCTCATCCCCGTGCCCTGGGGAGTCCTTCAGTGCAGAGCAGGGCCTTTGTGAGCCCGTGACAGTCCCGCAGGCTGTGTCTGGCAGGCAAGTGGGGTACAAAGGAAGCGGCGCCCCGCATCATGACAACAGAGATTGCCCACGCCCAGCACTGTGCCTACCCAGGGCTAGAATGAGCCCCAGCCCACCCCAGCAGCCATCCTTGTGCCCTTTCAGTGGGTACCCAGCAGATGGCCACCGCAGATGGTGGTGGGGTGATTTCCCAAAAAGAAGGGAGGAAGAGGGGTGATGGGGAAAAAGTGGCAGGAAAGGGGAAACGGACGAGGGATCACCAGGGAGGGGCTGGTTGCCATCTTTAGGAGTAGGGCATCTCTGCCATTCCTAAGGAGTCCCTAAGGAACTGGGTAATATACTTATTCCTTGTCTCTGTGGTTCACTGTCTAACTGTCACCCTTTCTGTTTAGAACCTAGATCAAGGTAGCACATAGCAGGTGCTTAATCAATGTCTGTTGAATGAATGAATGCATGAATGTCCAGCTCTGAGCACTGTCCCCCACCCGCATCCAGCTACCACTTCTGGCTGGTAGTTAGTCTCCTCGCCAAACCTGGCAGAAAGATCTTTCTCATGCCTTGACCACCCGCCCCCACTGATGGTCTCATGCGGCTGCCCTCTGGAGGAGGAGACAGGCTCTGGCTTGAAGAGAGGAGCCCCCCCACCAGGCAGTCCTTCCGCAGGGTCCTCCCGGGCACACACTGTCCTGGACAGTGGATCCTCTCTCAGGGCGCAGTTATTGCCCAGGAACTGCCAGCTCCCAAATCCTGACCTCTTGCCACCTGCCACGTGACCTTCGGCCATCCTTCAGGTCCTAGTTCCCTTTCCCTTAAACCTGCTCCCCAACAATCAGCCCTCACTGCCCTAACACCACGAACAGATAAGAATGTCTTCCTCCCTACTTTATTCAGTACTGTACTGGAAGACCTAGCCAGAGCAGTCAGGCAAGAAAAAGGAATAAAAAATGTCCGTGTTTGAAAGAAAGAAAACTGTCTCATATGTAGATGAGAATGAGAAAATTCTTGCATATAGAAAAATGTCAAGAAATCCACACACAAAAAACTATTAAGGTTAAAAAGTTAAGCAAGGTTGCAAGATATAAGATCAATATACAAATATCAACTGTATTTCTATATATTAGCAATAAATAAATTAAAAATGAAGTTAAAATCCCATTTACAATAGAATCAAACAGAGTTAAATACTTAGGGGTAAATTTAACAAAGGAAATGCAATACTCCGAAAACTATAAAATGTTGTTTAAAGAAAGTAAATAAGATTGAGATAAAAGAAGGCCTATATTCATGGATGGGAAGGCAATATTTCAAAAATGGCAATATCTCCCAAATGGTGTACGTGTTAAATGCAATCGTTAACAAACCCCCAGCTTCATTCTTGCAAAATGGACACGTTGATCCTGAAATTTGTATGGAAATGCAAGAGAACAAGAAGAGTCAAAACAAATCTGAAAGCGAGCAAAGCTGAAGGACTTGCACTATCTGATTCCAACACTTACTACAAAGTAATAGGAATCAACACTGTATGGTACTAGTGTGAGTTTTGACACACAGTCAGTGGAACAGAATTGAGAGTCCAGAAACAAACCCTCAATCCTAAAGGAAATCAGTCCTGAATATTCATTGGAAGGACTGATGCTGAAGCTGAAGCTCCAATGCTTTAGCCACCTGATTCAAAGAACTGACCCATTAGGAAAGACCCTGATACTGGGAAAGATTGAAGCAGGAGGAGAACGGGACGACAGAGGATGAGATGGTTGGATGGCATCACTGACTCTATGGACGTGAGTTTGAGCAAGCTCTGGGAGCTGGTGATGGACAGGGAAGGCTGGCATGCTGCAGTCTGTGGGGTCAAAAAGAGTCAGACACAACTGAGCAACTGAACTGAATTGAAACAAACTCATATTTAAGGTTAATTGGCATTTGACAATAGTACCAACACAATTCAATGGAGGAAGAATATTCTTTTCAAAAATAAATGGTGCTGAGAAAATGGAGATCCACAAGCAAAAGAATGAAGGTAGACCCTTATCTCACATCATATGCAAAAATTAATTCAAAGTAGATCAAACACCTAAATATAAAAGTTAAAAACTCCTAGAAGAAAAAGTGAAAGTCGCTCAGTTGTGTCCAATTCTTTGCAACCCCATGGACTATAGCCCACCAGGCTCCTCTGTCCAGGGGGATTCTCCAGGCCCAAATACTGGAATGGGTTGCCATGCCCTTCTCCAGGGGATCTTCCCAAACCAGGGATCGCACCCAGGTCTCCCACATTGAAGGTAGATTCTTTACCATCTGAACCACCAAGGAAGGCCCCTTAGAATGCTTAGAAGAAAAGCATACATGCAAATCTTGGATCAGGCAATGGTTTGTTAGATACAACGTCTAAAGCACAGTAACCAAATGAAAAATAGATAAGGAGGATGTCATATTTTGATGAGAACTTTTGAGAGGTGATTTCTGAGGAGTTTCTGTTCTAGGTACCATGATCAACAGGATGTCACTAGCAACTTCCTGGAGCAGTGTGGTTCGTATCGATAGCTTTTCTCTCCATTGGTCAGAGTGATACAGTACCTGGAACATACTGTGGGAAAAGAGTCTGCTTGCTTCCTGGAATTACGGTGCTGGTTACACAGCCCTGGGGGTGGCTGTAGTGACAAGGAAGCTAGAACTAAAAATCAAATAAATAAGTAAATAAATAAATAATTTTGGACTTCAAAATACACTATGAAGAAAGGGAAAATCAGGAGTTCCCTGGTGGTCCAGTGGCTTAAACTCCATGCTCCCAATGCAGGGGGGCCCAGGTTCAATCCCTGGTCAGGGAAATAGACCCCACCTGCTGCAACTAAAGATCCCTCCCATGGCAACAAAGATTAAAGATCCCCGTGCTGCCACTAAGATCCAACACAGCCAAATAAATAAATATATGTTTGAAAAGAAAGGAAAGGGCAACCACAAAATGGGGAAAACATTTGAAAGCCATATATCAGATAAGGGTCTGGTATCCAGAAAGACTGAGGGCAGTAGGAGAAGGGGGCGACAGAGGTTGGATGCTATCGCTGACCCAATGGACATGAGTTTGAGCGAACTCCAGGGGATAGTGAAGGACAGGGAAGCCTGGTGTGCTCTCCAGGCCATGGGGTTGCAAAGAGTCAGACGCAACTGAGTAAGTGAGCAGCAACAGCAATCCAGAGTATATAAAGAACTCTTACAGCTCAACCATACACAGACAACCCGCCTTTAAACTGGACCAAAAAAAGACCTGAGTAGCCAGTATGCAAACGGCCAATGAGCACGTGAAAAAATGCTCAACCTTATTAGCCACTGCTGCTGCTATTGCTGCTAAGTCGCTTCAGTCGTGTCCGACTCTGTGCGACCCCAGAGACTGCAGCCCACCAGGCTTCCCCCTCCCTGGGATTCTCCAGGCAAGAACACTATTAGTCATTAGGGAAATGCAAATCAATGCCACGATAAAATGCAAGGCTACTCCCTCATAGACTATCATCAAAAAGACAGATAACAAGTGTTGGCAAAGATTTGGAAAAGCTGGAGCCCTCATACTCTGCTGATGGGGATGCAAAGGTGCAGTCACTTTGGAAAACAGAATGGCGGTTCCTCAAAAGGTTAAACACGGGATGACCGTGTGGCTCAGCAATTATACTCCTAGATACTCAGTAGAAAGGAAAACATATGTCCACACGAAGATTTGTATGTGAGTGTTCATAGCAGTGTTATTCATGATAACCAGAAAGTGGAAAGATCCAAATGTCCATCAAACTGATGAACGAATAAACAAAATATGATGTATCCAGATGATGGAGTATTACTCAACAGTGAAGAGGAATGAAGTTCTGATACATGGGGCAACACGGATGAACCTTGAAAACATAGCAAAGAATGCAGTTTCAGACGGCCACGTATTATATGATTCCATTTACATGAAATGTTCAAAATAGGCACTCCGTGGAGACAGAAAGTAAATTCACGGTTGTCGGTGGCTGAAAGGGATGGGGAGGGCTAACAGGCACAGAGTTTATTTTTAAGGTGATGAAAATCTCTTAAAATTGATTGTGGTAATGGTTGTACAAGCCTTTGAATACACTCAAAGCCACTGACTTTTATACTTCAAGTAGGGGGATTGTTTGGTTGCTGTTGTTCAGTGGCTAAGTCAGGTGACTCCATGAACTGCAGCACACCAGGCTCCTCTGTCCTCCAGTATCTCCCAGAGTTGGCTTAAATTCATGTCCGTTGGTTCAGTGATGCTATCTAACCATCTCATCCTCTGTTGCCCTCTTCTCCTTTTGCCTTCAGTCTTTCCCAGCATCAGGGTCTTTTCCAATCAGTTGGCTCTTTGCATCAGCTTGCAAAACTATTAGAGCTTCAGCTTCAGCATCAATCCTTCCAATGAATATTCAGGGCTGATTTCCTTTAGGATTGATGGTATGATCTCCTTACTGTCCAAGGGACTCTCAAGTCTTCTCCAGCACTACAGTTCAAAAGTGCTCAGCCTTCTTTATGATCCAACTCTCACATCCATACACGATTACTGGAAAAACCATAGCTTTGACTAAGCAGGCCTTTGTTAGTGAAGTGATGTCTCTGCTTTTTAATATGCTGTCTAGGTTTGTCATAGCTTTTCTTCCAAAGAGCAAGCAATTTCATGGGTGCAGTCACTATCTGCAGTGATTTTGGAGCCCAAGAAAATAGTCTGTCACTGTTTCCATTTTTCCCCCATCTATTTGCCATGAAGTGATGGGACTGGATGTCATGATCTTAGTTTTCTGAATGTTGAGTTTTAAGCCAGTTTTTTCACTCTCATCTTTCATCTTCATTAAGAGGCTTTTTAGCTCCTCTTCAATTTCTGCCATAAGGGTGGTGTCATCTGCATATCTGAGGTTATTGATATTTCTCCCAGAAGTCTTAATTCTGGCTTGTGATTCATCCAGCCTGGCATTTCACATGATGTACCCTGCATAGAAGTTAAATAGCAAGGTGACAATATACAGCCTTGACGTACTCCTTTCCCAATTTTGAACCAGTCCATTGTTTCATGTCCAGTTCTGTTTCTTGACTCACGTACAGGTTTCTCAGGAGACAGGTCAGGTGATCTGGTATGCCCATCTCTTTAAGAATTTTCCACGGTTTGTTGTGCTCCACATAGGCAAAGGCTTTAGTGTAGTCAATGAAGGAGTAGAAGACTCTTTTCTGGAATCCCCTTGCTTTCTCTATGATCTAATAGGTCTTGGCAATTTGATCTCTGGTTCCTCTACCTTTTCTAAATCCAGTTTGTACATCTGGAAGTTCTCTGTTCACATACTGCTGAAGCCTAGCTTGAAGGATTTTAAGTATAATCTTACTAGCATGTGAAATGGGCACGACTGTACGGTAGTTTGAAGATTTTTGGCATTGTGCTTCTTGGGATTGAAATGAGAATTGACCTTTTCCAGGCCTGTGGCCACTGCTGAGTTTTCCAAATTTGCTGACATACTGAGTGCAGCACTCTAACAACATCATCTTTTAGTATCTGAAATAGCACAGCTGGAATTCCATCACTTACAGTAGGTTTGCTTGTAGTCATCCTAAGACCCTCTCGACTTCACACTCCAGGATATCTGGCTCTAGGTGAGTGACCACGCCTTCATGGTTCTCTGGGTCATTAAGATCTTTCATGTACTGTTCTGTGTATTCTTGCCCCCTCTTCTTAATCTCTTCTGCTTCTGTTAGGTCCTTACCGATTCTATCCTTTATTGTATCCATGCTTGCATGAAATGTTCCTTAAATATCTCAAATTTTCTTGAAGAGATCTCTACTCTTCCACATTCTATTGTTTTCCTCTATATTCAAAAAGCTTTTATAAAACAAAAAATAGGGTACCACGAGGTGAAACGGAGCTGGCAAGTTTTCCAGGCGGAGGGATGTCAGGTCAGCGGAATGCATGACAACAATTTCCCACGTGTGTCATAGCTGACATGCCAAGTATCAGAGCATCCTGCTCCTAGAGGCTCAATGGGCCTCTAGGATACCATCCCACTGATGGCTATTAATGTCCATCACTGTCTGCTTCTGACATTGGCAGTTCTCTGGTTCCTGACATTATTCCATAATCTGGTAACTGACTTCAGTCTTTAGCTAATTTCTGACCTCAGCCACTTGCTGGTTTCTGACTTAACGTTCTCCCTGGCTCCTGACCTCAGCTCAGCACCCAGTGTCTGAACTTACCTTATCAAGGAAATAAATACACAGTTCATTCTACCATGGTCTGCACCCACGACTGTGGCAGGCATCACTAATGGATCACCGGATTCTTTCCCACTGAGCCTATGTGTGGTCTTGGAGCTCTTCTTAATATTATGCCCAATCACAATCATTTGGAGCTGGAAAATGAAATGAAACCAAACTGCCTGTTCCTTCCTAGTCAGCAGTCGACCCCTGACACAGTCGAGCTCAGACATTCAGACTTCTGACCTGTGTCTGGTTAGGGAGCCTGCTCTGGTCAGCATGGAACCCTTGGACTTTGCCTGAAAACGTGCTGAATGACAAGCCACACAGAAACACATCCTGGCAGCAGTTCTAGGCACCTCAATCCCGGCTGAACCACAGGTGTGACTTCAAAAGGGATTTGACTCTGTGTGAGCCGTGGCTCGGTGGCTTCCAGTGGCCCCCAAACTACTGGACCTCCGCACTGGACAAAGCGGGCTGAGCATCCCCAGCCCGGGCCTCGGGTGCTCCTTGACATCTGCGCACCTCACAAGCCTGCTGCCCCAGGTGTTCTCATCACCCTCTGTGGAAGTGCCCTCCTGAGTGTGTCTGGGATTCACATCCCTGCTTTGGTGGGAGAATCCATAACCACCTGATGCCAACTGCTTGTCCACACTCCTTCCATACCCATCGGTCATTCATTCACTCAGCAGACTGTCACTAAACAGCTGTGTCTGGGCCAGCTCTGTTCCAGGCACTTGGAGTACAGAGTGAACCAGACAGAGGGGACCTGTCTTTGGGGAAATTGTGCCATCCCTGAACTCCTTCCCTGTGCCTGCTGAACCCCTTAACTCCCTGCTTAAAACCCTCAGTCAAACACAGAAAGACAAATACCCTGTGAACTCACTTATATGTGGAAACTAACCTAGTCAAATTCATGGAACAGAGAGTGCCCTGTGACCATCCCCTCCCACTGTACCCAGCCCCTGGCAACCACCATCCTACTGTCTGTTCCCTGAGTTTGAACCCCCTACCCAGGCTTCTCCCAGCCTGTATCTCACTGTGAGTCCCCACTTCCGCCTCACCTGCTGCCTCCAGCCCAGCGCATGTCCCTGACCCAGACCTTCTTCCCTCTGACTCACCCCTCAGTCCCTAGGGCTGAGTCACTCTACCTTCTCATCCCATACCCTGTCCTCTCTCTGCTGTGTCCCCAAACCCTTCACCAGGGTCTCCTGAGTCACCTTCATAGTGAGCTGGGGCTTGAATTCAACCTCAGACTAAGTACCCTGGCACCTGGAGCAAACCATAACATCTCCCTGAGCCTTGGTTTTCACCTCTGTGAAACGGGGATCATTGGGTTGCACGAAAAGAAAAGTCAACATGAATGAGCTTAAGCTAAAGGGGGATTTTATCGGAAGGACATCGTAGCATGGAAGGATGGTAGACTGTTCAGGCCACAGGAGGGGAGGGATGGAGCCAGGCCTGGGGGCTGCTGGACTGGAAATGAGGAAGGTGGCAGGATTCTTTTTCTCTCTCTCAGAACAGGGATTTCACTTCCTTCATTTGCTGGAGTCTGGCTTTTGTCCAGAGTGAAAAACATGACCCACAGTAGTCTTTTGAGTTCTACATTTAGAGCTTTACTTTTTGACTCCATTAAAATTAAAGAGCCCCTGGCAATCAAAGCACCTTTAAGAGAGTAAAAAAAGCAGAATATATAAAGAACACCTAGAAAGAAATAAGAAAAAAGCAGACACCCTATTTTTTTTTTAATGGCCAAAAACCTCGAACAGGCACTTCACAGAAAAGGCCATCCAAGGGACAAGAAAGCCTAGAAAAGCTGTTAATGTCATCGGTGTCATTAGTCATCAGGAGAATTCAAAGTGATTCACAAGGCCCCTGCCCAGATGGCTAAACACAAAAGAACTGGCGATAGAAAGTGTCAGAATGTGGAGACACTTGAACTCTCCGAGATTGCTAAGAGGAGCAGAGAGCAGTAGGACCACTTTGGGGGACAGCGCGACCGCATTTTCTAAAGCTTGAGAAAGACAAGTGCACAGAACCAAGGACTCTCCTGGTGCATACTCAAGAGAGTGAGTATTCCCAGAAAACAAGCACAAGAGTGACCGTGGTTGCACCACCCCGGAGACAACATGAATGTCTATCGACAAGAGGATGAATTAGCGAGTTCACACAACGGATCCCTACACAGCGAGGTAAAGAGGCAAACTGCAAAACCACGGCAACATAACGACGACCTGGATAATTTTCTAAGCATGATATGGAACAAAAGAAGCCAGATGTCAAACAGGTGCTATTAGATTTTCGCACAAAGCCCAGAAAGAGCAAAACTAGCCAACGGTCTTAGTTTCAGGGGAGGTACTGACTGGAAAGAGGAGTTGAGGGAGCCTGCCAGGGAGCATGTTCTTGGGCGATGGTAACACGGGTGTAACGCGAAAGTGAAGTTGCATCCAGCTGTCCACTTCAGATGTGTGCCCCAAACGGAACGTAAGTTAAATTAGATAAGAAAGAAAAGCAACTTTTATCCTTCAGCCATCAAAGGCGCCTGACTCTCTCACACCCCAGTTTAAAAATTCCTAGAAACGGTGTCACTGGCCCAACCCAGTGCTGCTCGGGGTCAAGACTATGGAACGACATGGCAGCAGCCTAGGACAGAGTCAGGGGAGGAGGAGCTGTAAGGACAGAGCTGATGTTTCCAGAACAAGGCAGGAATGGGGAGAAAGACCACAGTACAGTCGTCCACTCCCTCGTTCCTCCAAGCCTTCCTTTCCGCACATGTAAAGTGGAAACCACAGAGCTTCCTGCCAAGAAGGGTTGAGAAGTAACTGGCCTCAACCACCTCTGCTTGGCCCAGGGTCCCCTTCCCTCTGTCCCTCGTCCCCACACAGCCCTGCTCCCTGGCCACCCCTGCCCGTCTGTTCCCCCCACCCTCAGCTCCCCTTCTCTGCCCTCTGTGATCCCCAAAGTGAGGCCCCATCACCATATAATTTCAAATTACTTGTAGCTTTTGTTAATTAAATGTAAAATCATCAGAATAAAATTATACCTTCATTAGAAATTAACTCCCATTTCAGGCCGGGGATAATGACCGGGCTCTCTCTCCCCCCTTCTTCCAAACCACACACAAAATGGTCAGTTAAACTGAATGGGAAAAAAGTTTAACGACTGCACGGCAATCAAGCTTATTATTATTTAAGCACAAGCTATTACCATGTGCAATGAGGTATCGGCCAATAAATTATCTTTGAAAGAGTCAGTCCTTGTCTGAGCCCAGACAGGCTGAGGGCTTCTGCCAGGCAGGCTGTGCAGGCCTCTTCCCTCACCAGGTGAGCGGCCCAGGCCCGGGGTGGTGGGTGGGGGTAGATAATGGACCCTTCTGGTCTCATCCCTCTTGTGGACCCGGAACCTGCTCTCAGGACCCTGCGCACAGTCTCAGGGCCTTGGGCAGGTTCTCAGGGTCACTCACTGTGAAGGGAGCCAGGGGCCTCCACCTGACTCTCCAGCCCACGGTCAGGAGCGGATGCTCTCATGCAGGACAGAGATGCTCTCACGCAGGGTCAGGGGGCCTGACCCTGAGAACCAGGAGGAGGGCAGAGAAAGGAGAAGTGGGGTGTACAGGGCAGGGACGGGGCTGGGATGAAGCAGAGAGAGACGAGGGGAAGAAGAATGTTCAAGCATCATGAGGAAGAGGTTGAGATGGAGCCTAGGACGTCAGGGAACCGTCAGAGAACCAGGGAGAGACACTTAGAGCAAACACAGTGGAAACACAGGAATGGAGACAGAGGAACCAAGAAGGCCTGCGAGAGACTCAGATTCAGGGCAGGGGTGCGTGTTCACAGAGGCTGCTGAGTGCTGGGAGCTTGAAGGCTCAGGTCATTCTTTCTCCCAGAGCGACCGCTCTCCCGATTTGTTGGGCACTGGGGGGTTTTGTCGGAGAAGACAATGGCAACCCACTCCAGTACTCTTGCCTGGAAAATCCCATGGATGGAGGAGTCTGGTGGGCTGCAGTCCATGGGGTCTCTAGGAGTAGGACACAACTGAGCGACTTCACTTTCACTTTTCACTTTCATGCATTGGAGAAGGAAATGGCAACCCACTCCAGTGTTCTTGCCTGGAGAATCCCAGGGATGGGGGAGCCTGGTGGGCTGCCATCTATGGGGTCACACAGAGTCGGACACGACTGAAGTGATTTAGCAACAGCAGCAGCAGCTGGGTTTTGTGGGGCTTCTCAGGTGGCTCAGTTCAGTTCGGTTCAGTTGCTCAGTCATGTCCGATTCTTTGTGACCCCATGAACCGCAGCATGCCAGGCCTCCCTGTCCATCACCAACTCCCTGAGTTTACTCAAACTCATGTCCATTGAGTTGGTGATGCCATCCAACCATCTCATCCTCTGTTGTCCCCTTCTCCTCCCGCCTCCAATCTTTCCCAGCATCAGGGTCTTTTCAAATGAGTCAGTTCTTCACATCACGTGGCCGAAGTATTGGCATTTCAGCTTCAGCATCAGTCTTTCCAATTTGCCTGCCAAGGAGATGCGTGAGATTCAGGTTCAATCCCTAGGTCGGGAAGACCCCCTGGAGTAGGAAATGGCAACCCACTCCCATATTCTTGCCTGGAAATCCCTGTAGTCCTGGTAATCATGGGCTACCGTCCACGGGGTCACAGAAGACTCAGACACGACTGCGTGGCTGCGCACTCATGCACAGTGGATTTTGCAGGATGGGGACTCCGGGTGCTGACCTCAGCAAAATCTCGGGAGAACCAGGACAAGTTGGTCAGCCTGCTCTTAAGTCCTCATAGCAACCGGTTCTATAATCCCCATTTCACAGGTGAGGAGACTGAGGCTCAGCGGGTGATATCATTTGCCCAAGATCATGGAGACAGATGGGCTACCCAGGTGGCACTAGTGGTAAAGAACCTGCCTGCCAATGCAGGAAACATAAGAGGCAGGGGTACAATCCCTGGGTCGGGAAGATGCCCTGGAGGAGGGCATGGCAACTCACTCCAGTATTCTTGCCTGGAGAACCCCATGGGCAGAGGAGCCTGGTGGGCTGCAGTCCACAGCATCACAGAGTCAGACATGGCTAAAGCATAGCACGCAAGCATGAAGACAGATGAGAGAAGAAAAGACACAAAAGTTTGAAGACAAAGTGTCCACCATCTCCAAGTCTGTTTAAACACCTGCCTTCCCTGTCTCCTCCCTGCCCTCAACACCTTACTTCTCCTCTCTCTGCCCTTCTCCTAAGTTCTGAGGACCCGTTCCTGTCTCCCATCTCTGTCCTCTGCCCAAGTATCCCCTTTACCGGGGACTGGATGAGAGGGTGGACTGGAGGGTCAGCTGAGACCCCACGCCCAGATCTCAGTGGCTGGTGTGTGGGTGTATGGGCTGAGTGCAGCCCTCTCAGGGTCCTCAGACACCCCTCCCAGACTGCAGGCAGCAGCGAGAATCTTCCTCCCAGGGGCTTTAGGGGCTTACTGACTTGGGTTGAAGCCCAGGTTCTAGCTTCAAGTCACTGGATGACCTTGGAAGTTTCCTTAACTTCACCTATAAAATGCAGTGATAATGGTCCCCATGTCACAGGGTTGCAGGGTTTGATGAGACTGGGTGAGTAAGTGCCTGGTGCAGAGCCTGGCATGGAGCAGTTGTCCCGGGGAAGAAACTCCCCACCAGACAGGACAGCAGCCCCTCTCCTGGGCACAGTCTCCTCTTCCGTGACCCACAGCAAGCTTCTTGGTCCCAGAAGAGACAGAACAACAGGGTGAGCTGGCATGGAACTCAAGCTAGGGCAAGGAGACGAAGGACATAGAGCAGGGATCACAGGAGGCTGACTCTGGGACCTCTTCATCCCCATAAAACCAAGACCCTCATTTTGTATCTTTCAAGAAACCCAAAATGCACACCCTTGTCACATAGCTGATGCTCAATAATAAAATTTCATGGAGTGAAAACATAAATAAATGTGTACATGAACTAACCAGAAGGTCCCACCCTCAGGGAAACCCGACCTGCCGTTAACTTCTAGTCCAAGTTGGCCTGCAGACGGACTCCTTGAAAGTCACCTCCGTCTCTCTCACAGGTCAGGCCGAGATTTAGAGATCGGGGCCGCGTGTGTGCTTCCATCTGCTACCTGCCCGTGAGTGATGGGAGACACGTTCCTGGGACATGTTTACGGTCACCCCGCGCCCCCGGCCCGCGCTCCCCACTGCACCATCCCCTGGTAATTCACGGCCCGGCTCCGGTTGGCAAATGACTGATACGGCCTTCACAGCGGGACCTGCTGGTCACTTGTCTCAAGGAGACTGGGAAGGAAACTCAGGCACAATATAAATGGGGCCCGTGGCAGCCTCAAACACCTTGGAAAATTCCCCAGCCTGGACACTGCGCCGATTTTAAGTAATAAAACCACAGAGAGATTGCACAGCCTGACAGCCTGCGACGGATGGCCGCCCGCGTGAACTTTTTACCTTCGGGATGGGGACAGAGAGAAGAGGGAGGGGAAAGAGAGCTGCCCGGCCAGCCCGCTGCTTCCTGGCTCACAAGCTGTTGCCCAAAGCACAGGCAAGAGCTGCACTGCCCCCAGCTCAGGTGCCCGACGGGGGGAGGGGGTGGACTCCATCCTCACTAGGGGCCTCAGACTTTGTTTCCTCATCTGGCAGATGGGAATACTCGTGGCTGGTGTATCACTTTTCCAAAACCCAGAAACAGCCCTAAAATAAACCGTCCCAGTGTTAGAAACACAATTCTCACTCTCATTCATTCATTTATTCTTTGACTCAACCAGAATTTGTCCCCATACCAGTTTAGCAGTGGGTATGGAGACTGAACCGTGAACTCCCTGATGTTCAAGCTGGTTTTAGAAAAGGCAGAGGAACCAGAGATCAAATTGCCAACATCCACTGGATCATGGAAAAAGCAAGAGAGTTCCAGAAAAACATCTATTTCTGCTTTATTGACTATGCCAAAGCCTTTGACTGTGTGGATCACAATCAACTGTGGAAAATTCTGAGAGAGATGGGAATACCAGACCACCTGCCCTGCCTCTTGAGAAATCTGTATGCAGGTCAGGAAGCAACAGTTAGAACTGGACACGGAACAACAGCCTGGTTCCAAATAGGAAAAGGAGTACGTCAAGGCTGTATATTGTCACCCTGCTTATTTAACTTATATGCAGAGTACCTCATGAGAAACGCTGGACTGGAAGAAACACAAGCTGGAATCAAGATTGCCGGGAGAAATATCAATCACCTCAGATATGCAGATGACACCACCCTTATGGCAGAAAGTGAAGAGGAGCTAAAAAGCCTCTTGATGAAAGTGAAAGAGGAGAGTGGAAAAGGTTGGCTTAAAGCTTGACATTCAGAAAACGAAGATCATGGCATCTGGTCCTATCACTTCATGGGAAATAGATGGGGAAACAGTGGAAACAGTGTCAGACTTTATTTATTTGGGCTCCAAATTCACTGCAGATGGTGATCGCAGCCATGAAATTAAAAGACGCTTACTCCTTGGAAGAAAAGTTATGACCAACCTAGATAGTATATTCAAAAGCAGAGACATTACTTTGCCGACTAAGGTCTGGCTAGTCAAGGCTATGGTTTTTTCTTTGGTCATGTATGGATGTGAGATTTGGACTGTGAAGGAGGCTGAGTGCCGAAGAATTGATGCGTTTAAACTGTGGTGTTGGAGAAGACTCTTGAGAGTCCCTTGGACTACAAGGAGATCCAACCAGTCCATTCTGAAGGAGATCAACCCTGGGATTTCTTGGAAGGAATGATGCTACAGCTGAAGCTCCAGTACCTTGGCCACCTCATGGGAAGAGTTGACTCATTGGAAAAGACTCTGATGCTGGGAGGGATTGGGGGCAGGAGGAGAAGGGGACGACCCAGGATGAGATGGCTGGATGGCATCATGGACTCGATGGACGTGAATCTGAGTGAACTCTGGGAGATGGTGATGGACAGGGAGGCCCAGCGTGCTGCGATTCATCGGGTCGCAAAGAGTCGGACACGACTGAGCGACTGAAATGAACTGAACTGAACTGATGGAGACAAGGGGATGACAGTGTAGGGAGATGTGAGGCGACCCCCAGAAAACAACTGATGACTCTTGGAGTACCACTCTTCAGCCTTGTGACCTTGGGCTTGTCACTCCAGCCCCCAGAGCCTCAGTTTTCTCATCTGTAAAATGGGAATGTTAACGGCACCTCCTTCAAAGGGCAGGGAAATCCCATGTGTCACCCTCAACCCAGAGTGTGACTCATAGTAGGTACATAACAGGCCTGGTCTTCTGTCCCCATGTCCTTCTGCCTGCAGCTGGAGAGTCCTTGTGCAAATCTGGGAGCCCACCCTAAAGACCCAGAGCTCCTGAGTTGAGTGTGAAGCCATGAGCCTATCTGGGCTGGAAGGCACAGGGATCCCGTCTCTGTCCCTTAAGGCCAAGGGCACATCTCAGATCCAATCAGCCTGGGGTGGGAGTGGAGGGCAGGGGGAACATGGGATAAAGCTAACTGTCAATGGTTCACTCCAGAGACTGCGAGAAGGTGCTGGAGAAGAGAAGGCACGGCACTCATGCTGGGTGGTCACCCCACAGACGGAGCCCTCTTTAGTGTGCCTCCCAGCCCCTCCCCAGATGGAGACAAGAGCAGATAGGAGAGAGGAGTGGCCAGTCCCTCCCCTCCCATCTCTTGCACTTGAGGAGCTTGGCTTTTTCCTCCCAAAGTCTAAGAGAATCTTTCCTCCAGCTCAGGTGCCTGCGAGGAGAGGAAGCGCTTTTCCAGCCCAGAGCTCAGCCACTGCACTGGCCTGTCCTTGTGCCCACGGAGCCCAGGCAAAGGGCTCACTGGCTGAGAGGGTGGGGCTTGCCCGAGTGGTCACTAGGACCACCACCCGAGGGCCCAGGGCCCCAGGCTCTGAACCTGGCTCAGCAGGTGCCCACAACCCCGTAACCGAATGTCACCAGGGAAGACAAGTTTGAGGGCCACCAGCTGCAAGGAGTCACACATCAGAAGGGCTCAGCTGGGGCCACAGCTCGGGGCTGGCCTCAAGATGCAGCTGAATAGCAGGGTGGTGGGCGGTGAGGGTGGGGGTGACCAGCAAGCCCTGGAAGTGACAACAGAAGGACCCCCTCCCTCCCCAGGAAGAACCATAAGAGTGGTCATCCACCCACGGACAAGTTACATCCGTGGGCAGAACCCTACAAAATGCCATGTGAACCCCATCTCCCTAGGCCAACCCTGGGCCGGGCACTGCCAGGGCGGGTGGTAGGGGGAAGGGGTTACAGCTGAGAAGATCCCACAGCCAACCCCAGTGGTGGGGGAGAGGACAGGCCTTAAACACTAAATGGGCTTGGAGTTTGAAAGAGCACAGGACCCAGTCTTGGGTGCCAGCACGAGCCAGGCTTCACACCCCAGGGTGGAAAGTGATGGAGCTGGACTGAGACGTCATTTATGGACTTGCCACCCAGCAGGCAGAGGGGGGCGGATGAGAGAGCAGAGCGGCGGCCGTTACTGGAAGAATAAAACCGTTTCATGTTTATACCCCTAATGAGTAGAGATGCTTCTAAACTGGTTACACTTGGTTTTTTTTTTCTTTATGCCTTTCTGTATTTTCTAATTTTCCTGCAATGAACATGTATTACTTGGGTAATAGAGAAATAATAAAAGCTTAAAAAGAGTCAGGTGGTGAGAGTTCATGGGTCCCTGAGGATCATACAGCCACGGGTTTCTGGGCACAGGTTCTGCTGGCCCAGGGTCCCAGGGAGCCCCAGGGGAGGGGTCGGGGAGCTGAGGGCAAAACGGACATCCTACGGCCGCCAAGGCCTCCAGGAGAGGCTGCGAAGGAGGAAACCCAGGCAGCGCTTGCTTCAGTATCTGTCAGCTCCCATGTGCTCGGAGCAGGGAGGGGAAGTGGGGGGAAGGTTGGTGAGAGCCCTGGGCGCAGCCACAGGTGGAGGGCTGAGCTAAGAGGGAGCCCCTGTTGTCAGTTCGGGGTCACAGCACTGGGAAGCTCTGAATCAGGAGCTTGTTTCAAATCCTGACTGCACCCTCACCAGTGGGGAAGCCAGGTGTCCCCTCACAGAACAGAGCAAATACTAGACAAGGGCCGGGGAAGCATCTGGCTCTGAGCAGTGATCTGCGCCTTTCCCAGAGCCCACTCTTGGTCTGGTGGGAACTGGAGTGAATGGGGGACCACCAGGAACCCTCAGCAGGCGGACCCCACCATATCTCTGGAGTCACAGCCATCTGGGTCCTGATGAACTGCCCCTGTTCAGGGTGAGCAGAGCTCGGACACTAAACTGCATAATGAGAAAGGGGTCGCTGGGGCCTCAGGCACCTGCTGAGCTCTGAATCCCAGCTCGCAGCGCTGTGTGACCCTGGGGAAGCCACTTTCCCTCTCTGGCCCTCATTTTCCTCATCTATAAAATGGGGACAACAAGGATGGTACCTGTGGCAGATTGCACTGGTGGTTCCAACTCCGTCGTGTCTCCCACTGAGAGGCAAGACAGTGTTCACCTGTGACTTTGAGCTTGGCACTGTGACTGGCTTTGGCAACAGTAGGAGGAAGGAGGAAGGGAAGCCACTCTGGGGCCGAGACTTCAAGGGGCCTCGGGCATTTCCAGTTGCTCTCTGTGACACTGCCATCCACAAGAAGAAAAAGCCCAGGCTGGGACCTGAAAGACGATGGGGCACGTGGGGCAGAGCTAATTGCCCCCGCCCAGCCCAGACGAGACCAGCGAACTCCCAAGTAACCCTCTGGCTTGTGAGAATAAATGATCACTATTTTTAAGCAACTGCAGTCTGGGCTCATTTGTTACACAGCAACTTTGTGGTAATTACTGAATGATATATTTCCACAAAGAGTCAATGCAAGGATTCAGTGAAACAATGCCTGGTGCACAGTAAATGCCCATTAAATACTCAGCTGCTCGTATCAATACTGTTATCATTGTCATTATTACCATCTATCGTGGGGGCCAGAGGTCAGGAGATGGGCGCTCACAGAATCTCCACATTCATCACGTCTGCCCAGACATGCTCCAAGCGACAAGTGCCCCCATCCAGGCGGCTGCATTTATTGCACTTTAGAAACCTATTCCAATTAGAGGGGGCAACTGCGGCTCCTGCTACCCTAGACAGGGGCAAGACGAGCAGGGCGCAGGCTCCCCAGGCAGGGGCCTAAGCATTCTGTAATAACCATATTTCTTATGAGGCTTTAGTTGCACTTCCCTCGAATTAAGTCTCGGTGATAAAGCAATCAATTCCCACTCCCTGGGAAGCAGGGCTGAATTCTACCTGGCGCAAGTAAGGCTCTCGGTGCCCCTCTGCTGCAGCCTCCCTCTCCCAGCCTGGAGATGGCAGTTTGGGGGCACTGTCGGGTGGTCAACTGACCTCTTGGGGAGTTTTCACTCCAGTTGCCACTCCATCTCCAAGCCTCTAGGCCAGTTTCAGAAGCATCCAGCCAAGTGCGCTGGGCACATAAAGGGGCATGACGTCATAGAGGGGGGAGCTCACCTCCATACTCCCTGCTTCCTGCGGCTGCCCCCTCTCCCCATCATTAAGACACCCAGCCGGGGGTGCCCTACAGGACTTAAAGAAACTGAAGAACCAAAATGCTGCAGTCGCGGCTTTGGTATCAAACTCTGATGCAGGGAATCACCAGGGTAGATGGGAAAGATATGTGAGAGAAGGAAAAACCTTTCCTCCTCACCCTGCAGCCCCCATCCCAACTCCCCACTGCCCCTGTCTCCAGGGACAGACCAGAGAGGCTGGTCGCTTTCACCCTCTGCTTCCCCAGATCAGTTTCCTCTGAGAAGATGCCCAAGCAAAGTAAAGAAAAGTGGGTGACTGATGACCCCCGCAAGATGGGTTTTGGGGGTCCCAAAGCAGAGAAGCCCTGCTCCTCCCAAGTCCCACCCAGGATGCCCATTTCCAGCAGCCTCTGATGAGACTAGGGGGCCAAAGGAGGTCACAACAGCATCAGGGCAGAGTGGGGGCCCAAGGAGGAGCTTGGAGTCAGTGCTGGCAAGGGTGAGGCAAGAGAGGCACTTGCCTCAGAAGCAAAATTGAAGGTGGCGCCAAAAACTCAGTGATCAACAGAAATAGTTTTGGTGGTGGGTTTTTTTTTTTTTTCATTTCTTGGCTGAGCCATGTGGCATCAAACCCTCACCCTCCTGCAGAGGAAGTGTGACATCTTAGCCACTGCAACACCAGAGAAGTCCCAGAAATAGTATTTTTAAAAATCAAAATGAATACAGGAAAACCACGATGAACAAAATATACACTCTGAAATAGACTGGCTGTTATGTTTACGAACTTGCATTATTGGGCGCTGGGAAGGGTTGCTTGATTCCAGTCAACCTGGGGCCCTGCAGGGCAGGTGTATAAGGCTTGGTAATGGTGTGCAAACAGACTGGGCTTCATGGGTTTTACATACAGTTATGGTCTTTGTGGAGCTTTTATGAATCTTTTCCACTTGGTTTAGAATATGGGTGGGGGGAGGGGGTCCTGAGGGCTCCCCTGGCAGCTCAACGGTAAGGACTCTGCCTGCAATGCAGGAGACTCGGGTTCAGTCCCTGGTTCGGGAAGATCCCCTGGAGAAGGAAATGGCAACTCAATCCACTGTTCTTGCCTGGAAAATTCCATGGACAGAGGAGCCTGGTGGGCTACAGTCCTTGGGGTCACAAAAGAGTCAGACTAAACAACAATGTTGGTGAATGTACCTGGGGCACAGGACTTTTTCCCTTTGCCTCAGGCTC
The DNA here is from genome assembly GCF_023091745.1 of Budorcas taxicolor. NCBI lineage: Eukaryota > Metazoa > Chordata > Mammalia > Artiodactyla > Bovidae > Budorcas > Budorcas taxicolor. The sequence continues at coordinate 156,028,238 of NC_068920.1, read as the reverse complement.
CTCCTCTGTTTGGGGAGTCAGGGGGAGACAGAGACTCAAGGAGAAGCCAGCAGGGAGCCAGGCAGGCAAGGGCTTTGTGAAAGCTCTGGACCTTAGCGCCAACTCTCAGAAGACAAGGGCAGGAAACAAACAAAAGCATTAACATGACGAATTGTTCAACCCAAGTGAGAAATCCCCGGTTTGGCCAACTGTGCCTGGATTACACGTTTAGCATTGGGGATATGGGGTCTTGCAGTTCAAAACGAAAGTATTAGCGAAAATAAAGCGATCAAAGTTGCTGACATTTATTCAGCACAGGCTCTGCCGGGCCCAGTCTATGAGCTCTATACACAGTACCTCATTTAAAGCCCAGGAGCTCCCTGATAGAAAGGAGCACTCACCGTCCCCCGTTTCCCAAGGGAATGCCTGGGTCATAAACCAGAGCGGTTAAGGCACTTGGTGAGGTCACACAGCTGGGAAGAGGTAAAGCCTGGGTTCAATGTCAAAACCCTACCCTTAACCTCTTCTCCACATGGCTTCAAGTGAAATTTTATTCATCTGAGCTTGTGGCTGTGAAATGCATCCCTATGTCACAAACCTGAATGGGGGACCCGGAGGCACAGCCCTTGTCTGATGACAGAACCAATCAAGAGAACAGGTGATTTTAGTAATAATACGGTACAGACTGTGATCTCAGAGAGGAAAAGAACAGGTGATTTTAGTAATAATACGGTACAGACTGTGATCTGAGAGAGGAATGGGGATGGATTGTGTAATTACAACCTGCACCAAGGACTCCACATGGGACGGCATGGGACGGAGTGCTGGGAGAGAACTTTAGGGGTCCTGACCCGGGGATGGGACCAGAGGCAGAGAACAGGTGAGGGCAGGTGAGAGTTGAGGGGCCAGGGGCCCCGGCAGGGCACTGTGAGGACGTGGTCTACCCTGTGAAGGACGGTCAGCCCCTCTGTGGTCACAGCAAGCCAGTGGCCAAGCTGCACCCAGCCACTGGGCCTCTGCTCCCTGGCTCTTATCCAGATGGTCCAGGTCCCAGGTGGTCCCTCCAGGGACAGAAGGGTCTCTTGGACCATCCTGGGCAACGCGTCCTTCTGTGCGTGGCCTCACAGTGCCTGACCCCACTGGACAAATCTGCCCACTCTCACTCTCTCTCTGGAGCCCCTGCCCATCCCCACTGCCTCCTCCAGGCTGGGAATCCACCCGGCAAGTCACTAGGCAGCTCCTGGGGGACACAGACCCCACCTGCCCAGATCTGCTCATTCCCTGCTTCCCACCGCCCCATACACTGCAGATGGGAGGGGAGAACAGGGGGTGTCTGAGGATGGGTGGCTGGAGAGGGCTCATGGCAGCCGGGCACCTGCGGCCCCCACCAGAGAGGGCTACAGACTCCCTGCCCCGGGCAGGGCTTCCCATCCCTGCTGGAACGGAACCAACCTCGCGGCCTCAGCAAGGGGCTCTCCAAGCCAAGGATATGAGTGCGTTAATTAATGAATTAGCCATTTAATTAACATAATTAGGCCTCATTATTTTCCTTGCACCTATCGTCAATTTTTGAGCAATTAAAAGGAACACTGGAGGAGAATGGGGGATCTGGGTTGTCACTGCGGGTGTAGGATGGAAAGCCAGGCCTGGGGTGACCCTTAGGCCACCAGCTCAGCCTGGGGGAGGGAATGCAGGGGAAAAGGAGGCTCATGTGAACACACGCACATGAGCAAGCACACACCCCAAGATGTAGTGTCCCCGAGTCTGGGTTTGCAGATCACTCTCCATTCACGTATTAAGATCCTAATAGGTGCCAGGCTCTATACCAGGACACAGTTGGACCAGGACAGGCAACTTTCCTCCGGGGGGATGGAGGGAAGTTGTTGGGGAGTGCCAGAGTCAGCCCTCCACCTCCGTGAGCCTTTGAGGTAGACCATCTTTCCCTAGCTGTGTGACCTAAGGCAAGTTCCTTAGCCTCCCTGAGCTGTTTCTTTAGCAGAAAGATGGGTATCCAGTAGATATCTACCCCCCAGTATTATCGTCAGGATGCACAGAGACGCTGCACCCCAGGCCCCTGGCACACAGTCAACTAGCAAGAAGTAGCAGGGGTTTGGATTTTGTTGAGATTGGAAGGTTTGAGCTGAGAAGCGACCTGGTGAAAGTTTAGAAAGATCCCTGGCTGCCCAAGTGGATGCTAGACAGTGGAGGGGCGAGGGTGGAGGCAGCGCCCAGCTACGAGGCCCAAGCAGAGGTGTGTCTTAGCCAGGGGCCTTCACCCTGAGCCTGGGCCTGATCCCCCGGAGCCAGAGAAGACAAGGGCGTCAGGGGTGTGGCTCTGGGTCTCACTGACAGCAGAGAAGGAGCCAGTAGAGAATCCTGGAAAAGAACAGCCAATGAGATGAAGAAAAATTAGCAGCGAGTCCTCCCAGGAACCAAGTGAAGAGGAGGCTTCAAGGAGAAAGCAGTAGCCAAGCGCATCAAATGCAAATGCCCGAATTTGCTGGTCGCTGGTCACATGCCGCCTGATTTCAGGGGAGGGCTGACAACCTGTGTGCAGAGATTGGAGGATGAACCAGGGCTGGAGGCAGCAGAGGGTGAAGACCACTCTCCTGGGCATTTTGCTTCAAGGGAGCAGGGACACGGGTGTTGGCAGGAGAACAGAGCCCTGGGGACAATTTGTTTACAAGACGGGAGGTGTCACACATATCTGGGGCTGATAGATGATCCAACCCCAGGAAATAAGACCCATGGTTTGGATGATGCAGACTGTTCCATTTTTCTAATTTGTATTTTCAAAACATCCTCTTGCATACCATTTTTTTAAAACTGCCTTTTACTCAACTAATCTTTCCAACTGTTCATATCACCTGACTGGGGACACTTGCCACCCTCAGGCCAGAGGCCCTAGCTTGTTCTGATGGTGTCCCTCGGAGTCCTCCCTGCATTTTATCGGGAAAAATGCAAAATACAGGTTCAAACCCTTGCAAACTCATAAGCTGCTTTTTTTTTTTTTTTCATTTTGCCCTTGTAATTTTTTATTTAGCTCAAGTCTTAATATTTTTAATGAGTGTGCCAACCTAGGGGGAAGGAACATATGCATTTGAGACACAGATGAAGATTCCAGGCTGTCAAAGTGGTCCATCAGCCACCCCAGCATAGAGCCAGACATCGGGCATCAATCATGAAGGCGAAGAAACAAGAAAAGGGTAAAAACAAAATTCTAGAAATGCAACATCAGAGTCTGCGTGTAAAAGGAAAGCACAGTTTAGCATTTCATGATATTCATTAGTCTGCAGCAAGCTGAACTATCTTCTTTATAAAGTTCAACATCCATGCGTGAGAATATTTTTGAAGTATAGGTGCTGTAAAATATTATAGGAAGTTACAGCTGTACGATACAGTGATTCACAATTTTAGAGGTTATATTCCATTTATAGCTATTATACAACATTGGCTAATTCCCTATGTTGCACAATGTATCCTTGAAGCTTATTTTATACCTAGCAGCTTGTCCTTCCTCCTTCCCTCTCCTCACTTGCAACCACTGGTTTGTTCTTTATACCTGTAAGTCTGCTTCTTTTTAGTTATATTCTACAGTTGGCTGTATTTTTTAGATTCCACATATAAGTGATATCATATGATATTTGTCCTTCTCTGTCTGGCTTATTTCACTGAACATAATACCCTCCAAGTCTGTCCATGTTGCTGCCAAAGGCAACATGCCTTTTTGTGGTTGAGCAATCTTCCACTGCATGGATTTCCCTGGTGGCTCAGATGGTAAAGAATCTGCCTGCATGCAAGAGACTCAGGTTTGACCCTTGGGTCAGGAAGGCCCCCTGGAGAAGGGAGTGGCTGCCCACTCCAGTACTCTTGCCTAGAGAATTCCGTGGACAGAGGAGCCTGCTGCTGCTGCTAAGTCACTTCAGTCGTGTCCGACTCTGTGCTGCCCCATAGACGGCAGCCCACCAGGCTCCCCCGTCCCTGGGATTCTCCAGGCAAGTCCACTGGAGTGGGTTGCCACGTCCTTCTCCAATGCATGAAAGTGAAAAGTGAAAGTGAAGTCGCTCAGTCGTGTCCGACCCTCAATGACCCCATGGACTGCAGCCCACCAGGCTCCTCCATCCATGGGATTTTCCAGGCAACAGTACTGGAGTGGGGGTGCCATTGCCTTCTCCAACAGAGGAGCTTAGCGGGCTACAATCCGTGGGGTCGCAAAGAGTCAAACACGAATGAGCAACTAACCCTTTCACTTTTGAATATTCCATTGTGTGTGTGTGTGTGTGTATATATATACATATATATACATACATATATATATATATCTCCTCTTTATCCATTCCTCTGTTGATAGACATTTGTGTGGCTTTCCTGTCTTGGGTATTATAAATAGTGCTGCTATGAACAGTGGGGTCCATGTATCTTTTCAAATCAGTGTTTTCGTTGTTTTTGGATATATACCCAGGAGTGGAATTGCTGGGTCATATGGTAGAGACCAAGTAATTGTTTTGCTGCGTATTTGTCTGTTTTTAAGGTAGTGTTCTTATTTTTTTCAGTATACTTTCTATTTCAGCATCACACACATATGGGAAAAATGCACAAATCTCCAGTGTTCAGCCCAAAGAGTTTGAACAGAGTCAACACAGGCTGCAAACCAGCACTCAGATGGACATCGATTGAGAAGCATATTACCACCCCTCAAGGGCTGGGGAACACCAAGGGGAGCCACCATCCTGCCTTCCAGTGCCATAGATCTTTCCATAAATGGGCTCGCACAGGCTGCATCGCCAGGGTCTGGCTACTTCTCTCACCTGTGAGGTTCATTCCTAATGCTGCCTGTACAGCAGACCATGCTGCCCAGTGTCCCCTGAGTGAATAACCATAGATTTTCATTCGTTCTATTACAAACAGGCATTTAGTCCAGTGTGGGGACTGACTATGGACATCCTTGTATGTCTCCTGGTGTGTGTACTTTTAGGAACATATTTGTACAAAAGTTGAGAACCTCTGCACTGGGGAAGCACTAGAGGTTAACAGTCTCAACACTCACACCCCAAAATAGCATTAGGCCTGTCAGTCCATGGTCAGAATTTGGGATCCTCACTGCTCAATTGGTTTTCTAATGTTTCTCATCTCTCTCGAAAGCAATGGTTTTCAGTCGAGGATGGTTTTGCTCCTCCTCCCCCAGGGGTCTTTTGGCAATGTCTCAAGGCCTTTTTGGTATCACAATAGGGGAAGCTGGTGGCATCGAGTGGAGGGAGACCAGGGATGCTGCTAACATCCAACAAAGAATGATCCGCGCCCGATGTCAGTGATGCTGAGGTGAAGCCCTGCTTGGAAGGAATACGTGGTTCACAATGCCTGAGTGAAGTTGCCGCCTAGTGTTGGCAATTTCAACTCCCAAACTTATTTCAGAGGTAGACTGAAGGAGGCAGAGGCACGGTTGCCAAAACTCATACAAAGTGCAGCAGGGCTCCAAGAGAGAAGTGATCAGAAGCAAGACAAATCAAGAGGGAGAGGTGGGGATTGCTCTGGACTTTTAAGGCTAAGTAGGAGCTCGTCTGGGTTCAAGAAAGCAAGGGCATTTGGCAGAGAGAACAGCACCAGGAAAGTTACAGGTACGGTGGGTCTCAGAGTGGGGAGGTCCACGCGCCCAGGGACAGGGAAGGCTCCTTGGGGAGGGGGCAGCGTAAGGTGGTCTTGGAAGATGAGCCATCATCTGGAGGAAGGAGCAACCTGTAGGGACTGGAGCATGAGTGGGCTCGAATGTCCCAGGAGCCTGACAAGCTAGGGGGCAGGAAGATGGGGTACCACCCAAAGCAGTTTAAGGGGAGTTGGGACAAGGCAATAGCAACTGAGTCCGAAAGGTAGGTGAGGTTCTAGTGACCCAGAACATGTCAGAAACTTCCTGTCCTCCAAACATGCTCCATGTTCCCCATCCCAACCAGAGCTTCCTGGAGATGGAATGATAGTCCTTGACCCCGGTCCCTCACTCCACCATCCATGATCCATCAGCAAGTTCTGCAGCCTCCAGCCCTTGAGAGCCCTCTTCGCCTTCTCTGCCACCACCTTCTCCCAGTCACCATTCTCTCCTGCCTGGACCACGGCCCCAGCCTCCTCAGTGGGGTCTCTGCCTCCGTTGGGCACCTCCCCGATTCTCCTCCACATGGAAGCTGCTAGAGAGATTTCAGCAAAACATAAATGAGCAAGTCACTTGGCTGTTGGAAACCCACCAAGCTCGTCCTCCCATGGTTTAGGTGGTGCCACTCTTGGCAAGGAGTTGGGTCTCAGCTCCAATTTGGGCCCCTTTCCAGGGGCCTCTGGGGCAGCAGAAGACTTGGTGCCAGCCCCGGGCTCTGCTCTGTTCCAGCTCCCCCCGCAGCCCAGGGCCTCCTGGCTCATGGGCTGTGGGTGGAACTTGCATTTCCACCAGGCTGGCCCCCAGAAGAGGGGGTGATGGAGACTGCCTGCCAGCTTTCCCATCTCAGCCTGTCGAAGCCTGCCTCTGCAGGACCCAGGCTCCCAGGAGGGCTGGATCCCCCAGGGCCTCTGCCTGCCTAGTTCACCACTGTGCAGGCTCAGGGCTCCCCCGGGTAGGGCCAGGCCCCCTGGGCATCCAGAGAGCTCGTTATCCTGTCAGCCCTGAAGCCGCACCTGCTCTCCCGGTCTCCTGTGATCTCAATTAATCCGTCCTGCCCTGATTAATTAGCAGGGTTAATTATGACGGCTGCTGCTGCTGAAGCTTGGGAGGAAAGCCCAGCCAAGTGGCAGAGGAGAGACCCAGCCTGGAGTGGGGCGGGGCACCCCTGCCCAGTGCCTGGTGCCCACCCTTCCCAGGGCCAAGGTCAGGGGCCTCAGGAAGCCACTTGGGGGGCTGTGATTCCCAAGGACCAGGCCTATCAGGGTCAGGCCAACACCCTCAGACCTCACCGGAGACAAGGGCACAAGACCCAGAACAGTGGGTTTAGCTCCTCTGACCTGACCTGTTATGTCACATCTAAGTCCCGACCCCACTCGTCATCATGACCCCATATGAAGGGACTCCAGACTCCATCCTGGCAGGAACCCCTTGATTCATGCTTGCCCTTTGAGGGTGAGCTTACCACCCACTTCCCTATAAGCCTGTCCCCTCTAGACTCAAAGACCACTGTGCATGGAGACAGATCTAGAAAGAGGTCAAGGTCAAGAATTGGGTTGCAGTGGTCAGGCCTATGGCTGGGACCATTGCACAGTCTGTCCTGCTCTCTGGACCCCATGAATGAATTGCCTCGTGGGCTCAGAGATTTCCCCATCCTCCACTCTTCCTCCAAGCCAAGCCTTCAGCTGAGCATCAAAGCATCAGAAATGGGCTCAGGGTTTCGCAGGCAACTCCAGCCTCTGCCTGAAGACCTGGAGCCCCGAGCCCTTCCCATCCCAGCTCAGCCCCAACAAGGAACCTCCTTGTTCCGCTCCTCTTCTGGGCTCCAGGCCTTCCTCGTCAGGACAGTCACCCATCAAGGAAGAAAGCTTGACTCAGCACAGGGTCCCCACCCAAGCTGGGGCACCACCACCAAAGCCCTGCATACACCTCCTCCCAACACGCATCCATTATCCTGCTCGCCAAAAACGCGATCCATTATCAGCGCCTACGCCTGGCAAAATGTATCGTTACCTGCACCCTCGGCACTTCCCAGATCAATCCACTTCTTAAATGTAGTAATAGAGAAGAGGATTAGGTACTAGAAAACTCATTATGGAAATGGCGTACTCAAATTCTTTAAAGGTGATATTTCATAAAATATACCCGGCCTGCCGCGTGCCTCAATCATTCTTTTTAATAGCTCCATAGCAGCCAGAAAATAAAGTATTCATGAAGATTGAAGAAGATGATCCCATGAACTTCAATTTAATTGGTGCAAATTAAAACAATCCATCTTTCCGTGCTGTCCGTCTATCTCCAATCATCCCCACGTTGCACGTCCGGCACCCTGATTACAATTATCTTTTAATAGGAAAACTTGTCAGTTTTTGTGTGATTTACATAAGCTTGAGCAAACTTATGGGCATCAGATAGGGGCCTTGGTGTGTGATTTCCTGCTCCTAGCTCCCTGGCTCTAGGCGAGGCAGGGTCCAGGCCAGGTGGGGGAGGGGCTGGCGTGGATCCGTGATGTCCCTGCGTTGGCAACACCCGTCAGGGACAGGGCTGCATAAGACATCTATGTACATCACTCCCAGGCTCTGGCCATGTCCTCCCTCTGGGACCACGGCAGCTGCTCATGGACCCCAGAGGGCCTCATCTCAGTGGCCATGGTCACTCACGGCCATAAACGCACACCGACATCCCATCTAATGAGCTCTGTTCACTCTTTTCTCATCATTCAATACACACACGTGTGTGTGTGTGTCATGTCCAGCTCTTGTGACCCCACGGACTGAAGCAGGACAGGGCGTGGTGGATGAGAGTGGGCACTCTACAGCCAGCTCTGCCTCTGTGACCCCGGCCAAGCCCCTTCCCATCTCAGAGCCTGGGTTTCCTTGTTCTGAAGACGGAGAGTAACAGACCCTGCCTGCTGAGATGTGTAGAATCTAAGTTAAAGCTCATAAAGTGGTCAGCTTGGGTCTTGGTCCATGGAAGGGTCTCTGCACACGTGTTGATGTTGACAGAAATGTCTGTGTCATCTGAGAACAGGCTTGGGTTTCCCCAACACAGGGTGTTCCTGTGGCTCCCGCCCCAGCCGGCACGTGCCACACCCTTCTTTGTCCTGGAGCTCCTCGTGGTCAGGATTGGGGGTGGAGGGAGGCTGTTAACAGCCTGATCCTGCAGGCCCCTCTCCCTGTGGCCCCTGTCAGGCTCCATCTGCCACTTGTCCCAGCAGCCCTCCACCAGAGGATCACATAGCTGGTACAATAAATATCATTTGCTGAAGTAGCAAACAAGGAAAGTCATCCTTTACGTGGGAGGAAAAGCCCTTTCCAAGTGGGGGCTGGAAATCGAACTCAGCAGAAATTCTGTCTCTTTAAGGAATGGTAGAGGGTCTCCCCAGGTGGCGCTAATGGTAAAGAACCTGCCTGCCAGGGCAGGTAGACAGAGGAGATGCAGGTTTGATCCCTGGGTCGGGAAGATCCCCTGGAGGAGGGCATAGGAACCCACTCTAGTATTCTTGCCTGGAGAATCCCATGGACAGAGGAGCCTGGGGGGCTATAGTCCATAGGGTTGCAAAGGGTCGGACTTTACTTAAGAGACATCACGTATGCATGCATGCACACACTCACAAGGAAGGGTAGGAACGATGATTATCTTCTGGGCATTTGTGGACACCCCTAGATACGACCTACTCCAGCTTGTGGAAGCTTCACAAAGCCCTAGCTGGCCAGCTCCGTTACCAGCACACGGACATGTTAACTCAGAGTCCTCGTGAGTGTCTCCACTTACCCTGAGGTGAGTATGACTGATTCGTCAGGACTGGACGGCTATGCTGCTGTAAGAAGCAACCCCCTATCTCAGGGCTTAGCGCAGTATGTATGTTTTTCTCACTCACAGGAAGCCCAGTGCAGGTCACTGGCCTTCCTCTGTCTTGTGGCTGTGCCACGTGGACGTGTGGCCTCTAAGGTCACCAGGGCAGGAAAGGAAATTGGTGATGAACACATGAGGTCTTAACTGCCTCAGACCTGAAGTGACAGGTGCCGCTCTGTTCATTGGCCAGAACTAGTCACGCGGGCCCCACTCAGCTGCAAAGCAGGCTGGGTAATGCAGGGGGTCACTGCATGTCAGGAGCCTAGATACCCTGCCAGTCTGCATTTGTGAAATGAGGGCATGGAGACACAAACTGACTAAGTAATTTGCTCAAAGTTACCCAACTGGGGACTGTTAGAGTCAGGTATTCACACATGTGGACATGTATGAAGGCTCACATGCTAATCTACGCTTGCTGATATGCATGACAAGGCCCACATGCATACATACTCTGGTGACCCCCACGGGCTGTCCTCTCACTTGCTGGGTGGAGGGGCCATGTGGACCCCACAACTCTGAGTGAGAGTGTGAAGAACTTGACCAGTGGTCACGGCACAGGCTCCCTCCTCTGTCCAACCTCCAGCACGGGGGCCTCGACTGCCATCCTGGGGGACCCCTTGCCCCCAGCTTAAGCAAAGGCCCAGAGGTCACCCACTCTGATATGGCACTAACCCCGGATCACGCCAGAAACCCCTGCTTTCCCCTTTAAGAATAAAAACTTTCTTCAGAACCTGTGGCTGCCAATGAGGCAGGATTCTGGGGCAAGTTTCTTTCCCAAAAATATAAAAAATTATAATAAATACACTGAGTGAACATTCTCATGTCCAAATATTTACATACATCCCCCACACAAATATACTTAAAGCACACAGATAGGTATGTGGAGATGTGCTTGTAACTATACATCTGAATTTATTCATGGAAATGATGGCGTATTCACATTTGTTTACATGACTAGAGTAGCTGACATAAAAATAAATGGTGAACTGCTATTCAAAAATGTCAAATCATGAAAGATAAGGAAAGACTGTCACAGAGTTGGAGGAACTAAAGAGATAATGACTAAGTGCAATGTGGTATCTTGGATTGGCTCCTAGAACAGAAAAAGGACCCCCATGGAAAAGCTAGAGAAATCCAAATAAAGTCTCTAATTTAGTTACTAATACTGTTCCAATGTGGGTTTCTTAGTTTTAATAAGTGCACTGTGGTCTCTGGTGGTAAAGAATCCACCTGCCAAAGCAGGAGAGGTGGGCTCAATACCATGGTTGTGAAGATCCCCTGGGGAAGGAAATGGTGACCCACTCCAGTATTCTTGCCTGGGAAATCCCATGGACAGAGGAGCCTGGAGTGATATAGTCCAACTACAGTCTAAGTTGTACAAAAAAGTCAGACACAACTTAGTAACTAAACAACAACAACAAATGTGGTCATGTAAAGCAAGCTGATGGGAGGGTGTACGGAAACTCTCTGTAATATGTTTAGAATTCTTCTAAAAAGTTTTTTTAAGTGATGAAAGAAAATGCCCCAAACCAAGAGTTCAGATGTCCCTAGATTTCAATACAGCTCTATTAATGACTTGATATGTGACTTCAGATGAGTTTCTCGTCTTTTCTGAAGCTCAGTCCACAAACACCACCAGAAGTTCAATTAGTTAGTTAGTTCAGTTGCTCAGTCGTGTCCGATTCTTTGTGATCCCATGAATCGCAGCACGCCAGGCCTCCCTGTTCATCACCAACTCCCGGAGTTCACCCAGACTCACGTCCATCGAGTCAGTGATGCCATCCAGCCATCTCATCCTCAGTCGTCCCCTTCTCCTCCTGCCCCCAATCCCTCCCAGCATCAGAGTCTTTTCCAATGAGTCAACTCTTCACATGAGGTGGCCAAAGTACTGGAGTTTCAGCTTCAGCATCAGTCCTTCCAAAGAAATCCCAGGGTTCATCTCCTTCAGAATGGACTGGTTGGATCTCCTTGCAGTCCAAGGGACTCTCAAGAGTCTTCTCCAACACCACAGTTCAAAAGCATCAATTCTTCGGCACTCAGCCTTCTTCACAGTCCAACTCTCACATCCATACATGACCACAGGAAAAACCATAGCCTTGACTAGACGATAATCCTAAATCCCATTTGGTTTTCTCATTGTGCAATTCACTCCAGGTTCAAAACACATTCCTATTCAGAATACATACACACAATCATACATATCTACCATATACCCCATCTCACACAGATATAATCAGTATGATACACTTTTGTTAATTCAGGTGGCAAATAAGATCAAATTTCTTTTCTCCTTCCCATTAATATTTTGAATTTCCACATGATCTATTAGTAAAACATTCAGCCTCTTTCAGTTGAAGGATTTTCTGCTACACATACACACAGAGATCTAAGACCCCTTTCAGTTCAGTTCAGTTCATTTCAGTTGCTCAGTCATGTCCAACTCTTTGTGACCCCATGGACTGCAGCACGCCAGGCCTTCCTGTCCATCGCCAACTCCCAGAGTTTACTCAAACTCGTGTCCATTGAGTCGGTGATGCCATCCAATCATCTCATCCTCTGTAATCCCCTTCTCCTCCCAACTTCAATCTTTCCCAGCATCAGGGTCTTTTCATATCAGTCAGTTCTTCGCATCAGGTGGCCAAAGTATTGGAGTTTCAGCTTTAGCATCAGTTCTTCCAATGAATAGTCAGGACTGATTTCCTTTAGGATGGACTGTTTTCATCTCCTTGCTGTCCAAGGGACTCTCAAGAGTCTTCTCCAACTCCATAGTTCAAAAGCATCAATTCTTTGGCCCTCAGCTTTCTTTATAGTCCAACTCTCACATCCATACATGACTACTGGAAAAACTATAGCCTTAACTAGACAGACATTTTTGACAAAGTAATATCTCTGCTTTTTAATATGCTGTCTAGGTTGGTCATAACTGTTCTTCCAAGGAGTGTGTTTTAATTTCATGACTGCAGTCACCATCTGTAGTGATTTTGGAGCCCAAAAATATAAAGTCTGTCACTGTTTCCACTGTTTCCCGTTCTGTTTGCCAAGAAGTGATGGGACCAGATGCCATGATCTTAGTTTTCAGAATGTTGAGCTTTAAGCCAACTTTTTCACTCTCCTCTTTCACTTTCATCAAGAGGCTCTTTAGTTCTTCTTCACTTTCTGCCGTAAGGGTGGTGTCATCTGCATATCTGAGGTTGTTGATATTTCTCCCGGCAATCTTGATTCCAGCTTGTGCTTCTTCCAGCCCAGCATCTCTCATGATGTACTCTGCATAGAAGTTAAATAAGCAGGGTGACAATATACAGCCTTGACGTACTCCTTTCCCAATTTGGAAAAAGTCTGTCATTCCATGTCCAGTTCTAACTGTTGCTTCCTGACCTGCATACAGATTTCTCAAGAGGCAGGTCAGGTGGTCTGGTATTCCCATCTCCTGAAGAATTTTTCACAGCTTATTGTGATCCACACAGTCAAAGGCTTTGGCATAGTCAATAAAGCAGAAATAGATGTTTTTCTGGAACTCTCTTGCTATTTCGATGATTCAGCAGATGTTGGCAATTTGATCTCTGGTTCCTCCGCCTTATCTAAGACCAGCTTGAACATCTGGAATTTCACAGTTCACGTTCTGTTGAAGCCAGGCTGGGAGAATTTTGAGCATTACTTTGCTAGCATGTGAGATGAGTGCAATTGTGTGGTAGTTTGAGCATTTTTTGGCATTGCCTTTCTTTGGGATTGGAATGAAAACTGACCTTTTCCAGTCCTGTGGCCACTGCTGAGTTTTCCAAATTTGCTGGCATATTGAGAGCAGCACTTTCACAGTATTATCTTTTCCACTAGCTTTGTTCCTTTTCATACTCTTCATGGGGTTCTCAAGGCAAGAATACTGAAGAGGTTTGCCATTCCCTTCTCCAGTGGACCGCATTTTGTCAGAACTCTCCATAATGACCCATCTGTCTTGGATGGCCCTACATGGCATGGCTCATAATTTCATTGAGTTAGACAAGTCTGTGGTCAAGACCCCTTTGAAATAGTTCAATCTGGAGAAAAGAAAACCAACCTCAGTGTCAATGCCAACTACTTCTCTAGGCCACACGGTGGCGCTGTTGAAGACTGGAACTGCATAGCCTGGTAACTCTGCTTGCCTTAACGCTTCAGTGGCTCTTGCGGCTGCTTCAGGTCTCTTGACTCAGCCAAGCAGGCACCCAGTAAGAGGTTTTTTTCCTTCTCACGCCCAGGCTCATCCACCATCCCCCAAAGCTTAACACCATGCCATGCTGGCTGGGACCAGAGACACTTCCCAACACAGCTACAAGCTGTGCCCAACCAGCTCTCCCCCAAGGCCATGGGGAGTCCTTTGTGTTGACACAGAGTCAGAGGCTAGGTCCTCCCTTTCCTGAGAGTCATTGCGTTTCAAGGGCTTGGTTGCCTTGCCCAGCTCTCTGGTCCCATTCTGAAATGTCTCTCCAGTTGAGACTCTAGGAGAGCAGAGGCTTGGATCTTGGTCCCATCTCATCCATACAGTCTTGGTCTCCTGCCTATGGGTGGGCAAGGCTGGGGGTCTTGAGAGAGATCCAGAACGCATGTGCTTGCTAAATTGCTTCAGTCATGTCCAACTCTTTGCAACCCTATGGACTGTATCCCGCCAGGCTCCTCTGTCCATGGGACTCTCCAGGCAAGAATACTAGGAAAGTTTAATATGCACTGAGCATTTAAGATGTATCAGGCACCTTTCTAAGCATTTTAAAGGCAATAATTCACCTGATCCCCCCAACAACTCTATAAGGCAGGTATGATTTTTTTTTTCATTCTCATTTTACCATGAGGGAACCCTGAAAGATGAAGTGACTTACCCAAGGTCACTACCTGAGTGTGGACATAATTACCATAGTGGCAGCAAGGGGCAATGGCAGCCTGCATCTCAAGAATTCTATCCTGAAGATCTGCCTCCTAGCACCTCTCTAACCACTCCACCTCCAAGCTTCTCCACTACATCCATGCTGCCTTAGATTATGTTCTACTGAAGCCAAGACGAAGTCAGGGCCTCAGGGTCACTTGGTTTATTGAGGGCAAGCTCTCAGGAGAAAGGGAACAAGCAGGTCCCCAAGTCCCTATGGTTGGGATAGATGGACAGACAACAAGAGTGTTCCCAGGGATGGAATAGAACCTGGTGTTCCTAGAGTGAAATGGATGGGCAGCCAACAGGGGTGTTCCTTACTCTAAATAATCAAAAAAGAACAAGAATGGGAAATCACAATCCTTTGCCCAGGAGAAGGATCCTATAACACCACAGCAAGGGTTCACTATGCTGATTCCTAGGCACTTCCCCCAAATGGACCTCCAGCTTGGTCAAGTAACTGGGGAAAGAGAATCCTCAGGGCTTGAGGATAAAGGACCCAAGGTGAGACCCTTGTACTTGAGACCCCAATGAGCCAGCACAATCTCCCTATAAAAGTAGGGATACTTGGGGGAAGGGGAAATTCACAAATGGAATCCTGGCTGAGGCCATTCCATAGTGGGACCCTTGGGTTCACAGGCCACTCAAGGAGCACTTTATCAGTTCTCAAATATCTCATTGGAGTGGACATATTTGGTGGACCTGTTCAGCTGTTGGCAGAATGTTGGTCCCTTGATCTTCAGAATAAGAGCTAATGATGGAGGAAAGAAGAAGTAGAAGGCTCTTGGAAGTGGCACACCCACTCCCCAGCCAAGAGAAAACCAAAAATCATTGGATCATGGGGGAGAAGACAAAGATTAGTGGGTGCTAGAAGATAGTGAAGGGCAGGGAAGCCTGGAGTGCTGCAGTCCATGGGGTTACAAAGAATCAGACATAACTGAGCAACTGAACAAGTGAGTGCCGTTTCAAAATCTTAAAAGACACAGGGGCCATCATCACCACCAAATTTCTATTTGATTCACAGGTCTGGGGAAGAGATATGTGGATGGGCCTACGGGATCAGGCACCAAGTGAAAGGATCTCTGTACCCATGAGAAGGCCACCAGAGGACACCCACTGCAGGAGAGACACTGGACAACGACATGGACAAGATGACCTGGCCAGCAGATGTCAGCTGGTCTCTATCCTCAGACCCCCTGAACCTGTGTGATGAACCCATGAATGGAATTGCCATAATGGCAGGGATGGGGACTCTGCATGGACCCAAGGCATGGGCTCCCTCTCCCAAGGATGACCTAGCTGAATGCCAAACATCAGAACTGCCAGCAACAGAAATGAACACAAAGCAGTTTATCACATTATCCTTTCATGTGGCCAGTTGACTGTATCAGACCATCCTGACAAGGGCAACAAATCACCCAGGACTGGGCTGGCCCATACCCCAGGTGTGACCTCTGTATTCCCCAGGTGTGACCTCTGTATTCCCCAGGTGTGACCTTTGTATTCCAGCACCACTCTTGCAAGCCTCACAGAGCACCTTGGTCTGTTGCTGTGGGATTCTCAATAACTCAGCCTCGGACCAAGAGACCCGCTTCATGGCAAAGAAGATGCCCTTGACCCTGGGACCAGCCAAACATTGCATCTTCCAGAGGCTGCGAGCCTACCAGAAGTTGAACAAAAGGGCAGCCCACAAGGTGTTCTGAGGAATGGGATAGAGCCTGGTGTCCCTAGGGACAGACAGGTGTGCCCGGTGGAGATGTCATCTCAGATAAGCCACCTGTGAGGTTGGACGCTGGGTACACCTGAACCAACAGCCGTTATTTGGTTCAGTGTCCCCAGCAGGTAGAACACTTGGGTCTGGGAACAGAGGGGTCGAGGTGGCCAGCTCCCCATCACTCCCAGCCTTCTGACCTCACCACTTTGGGCTCTGTGGCCCTAGAGGTCTGGGTGATTCATTGTGTGGAGCCTTTATTTTCCACCTACTAAATGGGAGTTAATAAAACATCTTGCAGTGAGAGTTGAGACAATGTCAAGTTCACACCCAATGGCAACTGCCCTCAGTCCTGACATTGAAGTCATTATTTTGAAAGACAGTCAGGGTCAAGACAGACTGGGAGAGGGGAGGTCTCCCAAGTCTGAGCCCCATTTCTGGCATCAATCTCACGGATCTTCAGGAAGTACTTACGCCTGTCTACCTCGACTTCCTCATGCTGCCGATGAAACCTATTTTTATTCTCAGGGATAAGAGGATCTAATTCTTTTCCCCCAAACCCTCATTTGACCAGAAGAACATTTTTAGATTTTCCCCACCCTCCACACTCTCCTTGCCCCGCCTGAGCTGGGCTCTAAAAACTTGGGGGACCCCAAGGCCACATCCCCTTTTCTAACCTGGGGAAGTTTTTCCTTTCCAGGCCTTCAGTTTACTATCAGCAAAAGATTCCACTAGCACCGCCAAGAACTGATACTCAGAAATAAGTATGTAAATCCTTTGTAAATGTATGCTAATTACTTATTTTTAATTATAATGTAAATAAGTAATTACTGAATAATTTTAAAGTATTTACATGGGGGTGTGTGATTTAGACACTAACTTGTTATAAGATATAAAAACTATAAATTATACAGTAATTATGGCCCAATTTACATGCTAAGGCCAAACACAATTACGTAGCAAGAAAAATATAAACAATCAGGTAATTCCGCCGTAGTTACTGTGTAATAACCAAGCTGTTTTCTTCCCGTGGTTGACAAAGTAGGTCTGTGTGTTCACAATAGGCTTGGAGAGGCCAAGGGGAGGGTGTGTCAGGAAGTTAAAATCATCTTTAAGAGAAAACAAAAATTAAAAAATAAGAAAAAAAATGGCACAATCAAAAGCTATTGAGTCTAACCTGGGTGGGTCGCAGGGTTCAGAGAAATGCCATGCCACAAAATGTGGCTCTGTGGCCCCAGCCATCCTCTCCTGCCTCGTCCACAGCAGCACAACCTACCACCCCACCCCACCCCCCAACACACTATTTCTCAGGCAAGCAAGAGTTCCTCAAGCTCTCATCTCCAGGCCTTCATGCCCCTGTGCCCTCAGACTTGACCTTCTTCCCACACTTTCTTGCCTGGACCAACCCCATCTCATCTTCAAGTCTCACCTACAATGCCTCTTCCTCCAGGAAGTCTTCCCTGACCACCACAAAATTTGACCAGGGCCCCCACCATGGGCTCCCACAGTTTCCCAACCTCCCCCATCCCATCCCAGCTCAGCACTGTTTTGAGATGGCCTGTTTGACAGCAAAATGCATCTCCCCCATCAGACTGGGAGGTCAGAGCCCAGTCCTGCTTTATTCGTTGCTGAGTCCCCAGTTAGGGGCACCTGGGCTTGAGAACATGGCATCTGGGGTCAGTGCAATCTGACCTCAAGCCTGGTGCAGACCCTCCAGAATCCTTCCAGGGCTATCTCAGCAGCCCGGCCTGGGTTTAGGATGGGGAGCAGTAGGCTTGACAAGAGTCCTGGGTTCCACGTCTTCATGCTGCCCTTGACTGACACAGCCCTTTGAAGGGGGTCTCATTCTCCCCATTTTGCAGGCAAGGAAACTGAGGCTTAGGGAGACCAAATAACTAATGGAGACGTAGAGGTGGGCTGTGAAATCAGGGCCATCAGTCCCAACCCAGAGCGCCTCCACCTTCTCCTGTCCACCTGGGCTTACAGACCCTGACTCGGGGAAGGAAGGGGCAGAATCCCAAAGACAGCTGTGCAAGGAGAGCGACCAGGGCAGCACCAGGGGAGGGGCACCTCCTGCTGCCCTGTGGTCCCCATTGACCTGGGAGCCCCTAAGATGGTATTTTTAAGCTCCTCTCTAAGTCCCCTGGATAAAAATCTCCTGAAGCAGCAGTCCCCAACCTTTTTGGGACCAGGGCCCTGTTGAATAGAAGACAATTGTTTCCTGGACTAGAGGGCGGGGAGTTGGTTATGGATGATTCAAGCATATTACATTTATCGTGCGCTTTATTATTATTGTGCACAATATTGGGCTTCCCTTGTGGCTCAGCTGGTAAAGAATTTGCCCACAATGTGGGAGACCTGGGTTCAATCCCTGGGTCGGGAAGATCCCCTGGAGAAGGGAAAGGCTACGCACTCCAGTATTCTGGCCTGGAGAATTCCAGGGACTATACAGTCTATGGAGTCACAAAAAGTTGGACATGACTGAGCGACTTTCACTTTCACTTATTATTATTACATCAGCTCCACCTCAGATGATCAGGCATTAGATCCTGGAATTTGGAGATCCCTGTCCTGGAGGGTTTATGAACACGAAAATTCCTGGACCCCTGGAAAGGACAGCGGCTCTGCAGGGGGAGCCCAGGTTGTTTGTTTTTAGCCCTTGCCCACTGATGCCCCTTGAATTCTGAGGCCCCTGTGGGAGGAAAAAGACCACTTGAGCTTGAAGCTCTCTCTGAACCGGTCACCCCACCCATCAAGGGGCCAGAAGAAACCAGCAGCGGCCTGTGCGGCGCCCCCAGGCCTGGGCTGAGCCAGGGGGTACTCACTGGACGGGTGGTCCCTCCCTTCAAGTCCTCCTGTGCGCCAGGTCAGGCCCCCAGCCGCTGCCCAGCCTACCCCGAGGCCAGCAGGATGAGCAGGCGGGGGTACTCCCAGGGCAGGAGCCAGGCAGCTAGGGGCGCTCAGCCCTGCTCTGTGTCAGGCCAAAGCACTGTAACAGCAAAGCCCACGTCCTCACCCCGGGAGGTCCCCGAGAGTGCCAGCCCCCTCAGCCCCACTTCCATCACAGACATGCTGCCCCACCCACCACCTAGGTCCCACAGTCTAAGAGCCAGGGCGATGGAGGAATCTGTACAAGGATTCCATTTCACCTTTTTCTTCTGCCCCAAGGCGATGCTGTTCATTAAGCACAGTCATTAGCGAGGATTTAGGGGCACCCCGGTGGGACCCTGGGGATGGAGGGCACTGCTGACCAGGCCCAGACCGTCGGTTCTACAGGAAACGAGTTCATCTCAGCCATCCCCCTGCCTCCTTACCAGCTGGCTGAGCACCAGAGAATCATGCAGGAAGGACTATCCTCTCTAGCAATAAGGAGCGTAATAAGCCTGCTACCATTTATAAGCAGTTACGACTTGAACCTCGGGAAGGACGTGCTCTCACCGATCCTCATCAGGAGGCAGGCGCAGAGAGGGTCCGTGATTTTTGAAGGTCACACAGCCCCAAGAGCATGGACTTCAATTCAGTCTCCCAGACTCTGCAGTCTTACTTCAAGCCACCTCCATTTACATCTCTCACAGCTCACATGAAAAAGGACTCGGCTAGCGGCAGCCAGCTCAGTCTGATGTGGCCAAAGCCAGCGCCAGCATGCAGGAGCCTCGGCTCTGGCCAAATCCATGGAGATGGAAACTGCCATAATTCCAGCGCTGCGACCCCTTGTGCAGCTACTTCACAGCCCAGGAAATTCCCCGGTCCCCTGGGTAATATTTTTTTATGGCCATTGCCGGGTGCTATTCATTTTATTACACTTTTGCCTGTTATTTTTGTTGTTGGCGCATAAGCAATGTGGTCAATTCTGTTTTACGTGCCCAGGCGTTTCAGATTCATCGCCAGCCAGCGTGGCGCTGAGTGGTTACACGGTAAAGTGTTTGGCTAATAAAATGCATAAAGCAGAGATAGGAAAATCAATGCCTTTGTTACAACATTTCACCATCTTTCACGCGGTCTGTCAGGCAGGGCTGCCCGCTGAAGCTGGCGCCAGAGGCACCACATGGGGTGTCTGCCACCAGGCCACGTGCCAGCTGGCCCCGGAAGCTGTGCTCTTTGCTCCTTGCCCTTCTGGAGCAGGAGCCAGTCAGGGAACCCTGGCAGATGCTCTTTTGGTGCCTGAGCTGGAGACAGAGTGTTGGAAGAAAGAGGTGATTCCAGGTTCTTGAGCAAGTCGCTGTACCACTCTGACCCTGTTTTTTCATCTATAAAATGGGCATAATAGTCTCCCCCACCCCCCGGGCTTTTGCGAGGATGCAGGGAGAGAGCCCATGCCACCCACATGGCACCTGACGTACGCGGGCTGGGTAAAGCGACACTGCTATCCCCCTCCTCAGGTCACAGCAGCCTGGCCACTTTTGGGTCCCCTCCCTCCTCAGCCCCTGAGAGGAGGACGGTCTCTTCCTGGACTGCACCCTAACATGAGGCGTGTCCCATCTCTACTCAGCTGCCCTGGTCCTCACTCAATCGTGTCTGACTCTGCGACACTGTGGACTGTAGCCCACCAGGCTCCCGTCCACGGGACTCTCCAGGCAAGAATACTAGAGTGGGCAGCCAGGCCCTCCTCCAGGGGATCCTCCCAACCCAGGGATTGAACTCGCATCTCAAGTCTCCTGCATTAGAATGCGGGTTCTTTACCACTACTGCCACCTGGAAAGCCCCATTGTCCTCATTTCCTTGGCCAAACATTTATCTCAATTCTGATGATCATTCCTGCCAGGGCACCCCAGGGTCCATGTCAAGCCCCGGCTCAAAGGCAAGACTGGCTGATGTGAGAGGCTGAGCCCCAGTCCTATCACAGGGCACAGAGCCACACTGGCTGGGAAAGGCAGGCGATGGGGAGCTCCCCATCCTTTGCACCCCTCTCCGCCTCGTCTCTGGGCCTTGGACACATGATTTTGCCTCTCTGAGCTTGTTGCCCTAACTCTAAACTGAGAATTATAATCATAGACCTTCATCCCAAAGGACTGAGTGAGGTGACATAAACTTTGTCAAACCAAAGGCCTCTCCTGTGGCCCCAGAGGGCCTGGGAGACATGGAGATACACACACAGCCCTGGGGGGAGGGGTGACCAGAGGGCAGGGAAAGGTGGAGGGTCACCCTGTGTCATGATGGCACAGAGAGAAAATCAGCCTGTTTCGGCTCAGCCATAGGTGCCCTCACCTCCCAAGCCTCAGTTTCCCTCTCTGGAGAATGGGTACAGTATTCCTCATTTCTCCTAGGCTGCTAGGGGAGGAGGTGGGTTAAATGAAATACTCTAGGAACACCTGGGGGCTTCCCAGGTGGTGCTAGGAGTAAAGAACTCTCCTGCCACTGCAGGGGATGCAAGTAATGGAGTTCTTCCCAGTTCCAGGGGTTGAAAAGATCCCTTGGAGGAGGGCATGGCAACCCACTCCAGTATTCTTGCCTGGAGAACCCCATGGACAGAGGAGCCTGGTGGGTCATGGTCCATGGGGTTGCAAAGAATTGGACACGACAGAGCACACACACAGCCCACAGCCCATGAACACCTCAGGGCCAGGCCCAGCACACAAAAAACCTAAAAGGCCTTGAGTGCTGGAGTAAGGGGCTGAGACGTGGCCTGGGAGACGGAGGGGGGCTTTGGGAGGAGCCTGGATTCTGCGGGGGACAATGCTCCCAGGCCCAGGTCATTGCCTCCCCCCGCCAGCCCCCACTGGGCTAGTGGGGGTGACAGAGAGCCCACCTTGGGGATAAACAGGGTGTTGCCTCTGGAGACCCCATCCCTCCAGCTGGCCCCAGTGCCCCTCCTCCCGCACTGGGAAGGAAGCACAAACACAGACTTAATCCCCTGAGCCTTCCAGCATACGCAGGCCTGGCGCACGGCTTGGCAAATATTGGACTTTATTAATTTAATTTAATTAAACTTTATTAACCTTTATTAAAAATAAACCCTCATTAAAATTCTCATTCCTGTCTCCAGCAAAGGCAGGGGTGGGGCTCTGCCTGCTCTCCAGGCTTTTTAAAATGTCACCCAAGGGGAGGCAGTGGCATCCGTGGGGCCAGAGTCTGGGACAGGGACTGGAGGTGAAATGGACCAGAGAGGGATGCAGGGGTGTGTCTGTCTGTCAGTCTGTCTGTGTGTGTCTCTGTGTGTGTGCATGCACGCACATATGTGTGCTGGGGGGTGAGGGCAGCTGAAAGCCAGACTCTGGGTGAACAACATGGAAGGTTAGCTCAGACGCTAGGCAGGCCAGCCAGGAAGGAAGAAGAGTCTGAGGGCCCAGGGAGCCCTCGGGATCCAGCCCCCCAGAGGGGCAGATTTGGACTGGCTGCGGTGCCAGGCTTCACTCCACAAAGCACCCAGTTCCCAGCAGGTCTAGGAGGAGGGGAGCACTAGTCTCTTTTGTGTGTTGGTTTTTGTAGGAGCCATCCTTACTCCTTTCAGAAAATATGGAAAATATAGAAAAGGACCTGAGAACAGGAGATTCTCCATGAAGCCAGGGACTCTTGTCCCTCCGAGCTAGGTGACCACATTCCTCATCCAGTTGGGGACACTTTTAAAGGGTAAGAGACATGTAGAATTGTGCCTTGTTACACTCATAAGCTGGAAAAGGCACTGGCACCCCACTCCAGTACTCTTGCCTGGGAAATCCCATGGACGGAGGAGCCTGGTGGGCTGCCGTCCATGAGGTCACTAAGACTCGGACACAACTGAGCGACTTCACTTTCATTTTTCACTTTCATGCATTGGAGAAGAAACTGGCAACCCACTCCAGCGTTCTTGCCTGGGGAATCCCAGGGACGGGGGAGCCTGGTGGTCTGCCATCCACGGGGTCACACAGAGTCAGACACGAGTGACCAGCAGCACACTCAATCAGTCAGTCTTGTCCTGGGAAGTGGGGACAATGTGTCACTTCTCAGAGCACCGCTGGTGAGCGGGGAGCAGCTTTCCTTCCCTTGGAAACAAACCCATTATCTATATTCATTGGAGCAGGCCCGCCATTAGGGAATGGCAGGCCTCAACATTCAGGCCTGAGTCCTGAGCCAGTTTGGAACTGGCAGTCCCAGAAAACCTTCAATGGCTGGGCCCTGCTCTGAGCTTTGTGTAAATTGCTTCATCTTCTCCCTCCAGCAGTCTGGAAGAGATGAGTAACACTGTACCCATTGTACAGAGGAGGAAACTGACGCTGGGGAGGCGAAGGGCCTTACCCAGGGCCATCTGGCTAAGGGGCAGAGCTGGACAGCTCCCTGAGCTTGCCCTAGGGGAGCAGGGGAAGGCAGAGCTGCACAGGCTGGGGGAGGGCTGACCCTGGAGGGTGGCCAGGCAGGCAGATCACCTGCTCCCAGTTATCTGAAGAGCTGCTGCTGAGGGAGGTACCTCGGGCAGAGCCCCAGAGGGGAAGGTGGAGGCACTGGGCCAACAGGCAGAGTTGGCCAGCCCCACTCACAACCATCGCCCGGGAGGGTCTGGCCTCAAAACTGCCTGCACATGTCCTCACTCGGACCCTCTGCTCTGCACAGGGGTCAAGCCCCCTTCTCAGTCACCCTCCTTGGTCCAGGGGAAGGCCTATGGAAAGACAGAAAACAGGGGGGGCCCTCCAGATGCCTCCAAAGGATGCTTCTCAAAGTTCGCATGCTCAATAAAAATATACTAAACACACAACATCACTACAAACAAAGCTAGTGGAGGTGATGGAATTCCAGCTGAGCTATTTCAAATCCTAAAAGAAGATACTGTCAAAGTTTTGCACTCAATATGCCAGCAAATTTGGGAAACTCAGCAGTGGCCACGGGACTGGAAAAGGTCAGTTTTCGTTCCAGTCCCAAAGAAAGGCAATGCCAAGAATGTTCAAACTACTGCACAATACACTCATCTCACACGCTAGCAAAGTAATGCTCAAAATTCTCCAAGCCAGGCTTCAACAGTACATGAACTGAGAACTTCCAGATGTTCAAGCAGGATTTAGAAAAGGCAGAGGAACCAGAGATCAAATTGCCAACATCCACTGGATTATAGAAAAAGCAAGCGAATTCCAGAAAAACATCTACTTCTGCTTCATTGACTATGCTAAAGCCTTTGACTGTGTGGATCAAAACAAAGTGTGGAAAATTCTTCGAGATGGGAATACCAGACCACCTTACCTTCCTCCTGAGAAATCTGTATACAGATCAAGAAGCAACAGTTAGAACTGGACCTAGAACAATGGACTGGTTCCAAACTGGGAAAGGAGTACCTCAAGGTTGTATATGTTCACCCTGATAATTTAACTTATATGCAAAGTACATTAAGGGAAATGCTGGGCTGGATGAAACACAAGCTGGAATCAAGATTGCTGGGAAACATATCAACAAACTCAGAAATGCAGATGACATCACCCTTATGGCAGAAAGTGAAGAGGAACTAAAGAGCCTCTTGATGAAAGTGAAAGAGGAGAGTGAAAAAGTTGGCTTAAAGCTCAACATTCAGAAAACTAAGATCATGGCATCTGGTCCCATCACTTCATGGCAAATAGATGAGGAAACAATGGAAGCAGTGACAGACTTCATTTTCTTGGGCTACAAAATCACTGCAGATGGTGACTGCAGCTTCAAAAATGCTTGCTCCTTGGAAGGAAAGTTTTTTTGACCAACCTAGACAGCATATTAAAAAGCAGAGACATTACTTTGCCAACAAAGTTCTGTATAGTCAAAGCTATGGTTTTTCCAGTGGTCATGTATGGATGTGAGAGTTGGACCATAAAGAAAGCTGAATACTGAAGAATTGATGCTTTTGAACTATGGTGTTAGAGAAGACTCTTGAGAGTCCCTTGGACTGCAAGGAGATCCAACCTGTCCATCCTAAAGGAAACCAGTCCTGAATATTAAATGGAAGGACTGATGCTGAAGCTGAAGCTGAACCTCCAGTACTTTGGCCACGTGATATGAAGACCTGACTCATTGGAAAAGACTCTGATGCTGGGAAAGATTGAGGGCAGGAGGAGAAGGGGACGACAGAGGATGAGATGGTTGGATGGCATCACCAACTCAACAGACATGAGTTTGAGCAAGCTCCGGGAGACGGTGAAGGACGGGGAAGGCTGGAGTGCTATAGTTCGAGAGGTCACAGAGAGTCAGACATGACTGAGTGACTGAATAACATCAAACACGCAGCAGGGCAGGTGAGGAGGGCCCTGGGTTCAGATCCTGACACACTGCTAGGTGTGGTTTGGTGACTTTGCCCACGTTCATTCACTGCTTCAAGAAACCTTAAAGGTGTGGCACTGGGTGGGCTATGCTGGCCTCCCTCACAGATAGGGCCCTCGGGGGCTTGCGGGCCAGTGAGAGGCAAACTCAGTAATAACCAGCAGGCGTG
Source organism: Budorcas taxicolor (assembly GCF_023091745.1). Classification (NCBI taxonomy): domain Eukaryota; kingdom Metazoa; phylum Chordata; class Mammalia; order Artiodactyla; family Bovidae; genus Budorcas; species Budorcas taxicolor. Next base: position 156,002,815 of record NC_068920.1, on the reverse strand, counting down.
TTATTCAAACTGTGCTGAGCACCATGGGGGGAAAGAAGAGCAGACACGGGAGACCGACCAGGAGTGGGGAGGTGACACGAAGTGGGATGCGGAGGAGCGGAGCAGGGACACAGAGGAGGGACAGGTCAGCCTAGGGAGGAGCTGGGGGAGGCTGCAAGGAGCATCGAGGGCCAGAGGAGGACAGGCCTGCAGATCCAGGGGAGGGCTGTAGGCAGGGGGCTGCCCCGGGGTTGCCTGGCAAGGTTCACTGCCACCTCGCCCGGGAGGGCCGGCAGTGGGACCAGAAGAAGGGAGCCGAAACCCTTCAGATGGGGAGGGTTGCCCGCAGCTTCCACCAGGAGGGGCAGATGGGACCAAAGGTCAGCCACCTGAGAGGTGCTTTACAGGAGGATCAGCCACACGATGTGTTTGTTTGCTTGTTCATTCATTCACTCGCCACTTCTCTTATTCATCAAGCTCGCTGCCAGGCACTAGGAGAGAATTCTAAACAAGACCAAGATGGTCCCTGCCCTCAAGGAACTTGCAGTCTCGTGGGAGAAATAGCCCACAGATAAAGGAGTAAAAATCATTGACAGTCATGACAAGTTGCAGAAGGAACAAGCAGGGTGAAGTGACAGATGACGGTGAAGGGGGACGGGGCCCCCGACAACAGAGGGGAGCTCATGGCTCCTCCGAGGGAGAAACCTGAAGCTCTGGAAAGATCTTGCAAAGGCCTGACGTGGCTGTGGCGGGGCCACCTGGTGCCCCTAAGGATCCAGCATCCCTGGCCCTCAGGGTGCTCGGTCATCACCCAAGTGCTGGGCTGCTGTCCTCGGAGTTAGCCTCCCTTCCCCACACTCCACTCAGTCTCGGTTGGCACTCAGAGTTAAACAGAAAAATGTTGAAGGATTTGCTTAACAGAGAGAAGGTGCAGAGCATGTCACGGTGGACGTCTTGGGCAGGGCTGTCAAGCGGTGGGGGTCGGATTCCCCAAACCTCTGATAGAGAAGAGGAAGTCATTTGGGGGTAAGACCACCCCCAGACAACCCTCCACTCACTCAGGGGTGTCCTCGTCTTCACAGTATGTGACTGGTTCTCAGCACAGAGCATCTTCCAGCACCTTCCAGCACTGGGAGCCTCCTTCTTCCAGATAAGAGACCTCAAATGCGTTCCACAACTGCTGCCACGGCTCCAGAGGACAGGCCAGCTCCTTGCCACTGTCTTAGACAAGCCCCTCTGGGAGCAGAGACCCAAGCCCCTGACTTCCCAGGGAAGGCAGGAGCCCCTGGCAGGACCCAATAAGGCCAGGATGGAGGAGCAGCCTGCTCTCCGCCTGGTTTTCTCTCTGACTCTCCACTGTCCTCGTCCAAATCCCCCAGAGAGAACCAGAGTGGCCCAGTGGGATTAGATGCCCAGTCCTGGTCCAGTCAGGGCTCAGTGGTAAAGAATCCACCTTCAGTGCAGGAGCCACAGGAGACTCAGGTTTGATCCCTGGGTTGGGAAGATCCCCTGGAGGAGGAGATAGCAACCCACTCCAGCACTCTTGCCTGGAGAATCCCATGGACAGAGGAGCCTGGCAGGCTACAGTCCATGGGGTCACAGAGTCGGACACAACTGCAGTGACTTATCCTGGACCAGTGAGCTAAGGCCTGGAGCAAGGCCACCCAGAACCAGCAGGGCCGGCGGGAGCCACCTGGAAGGAGATGCAGGTGGTCTTCTGAGGGGCTCCCTAATCACGTTCCTGAAGTTTAACAATCAAGGTCCTGCCCAAGGAGGGCGCGCCCTGCCCCTGAAGGGGTGAGAGCACACGAATGACCTCTGAGCGAAATTTTAAGAGAACATCTCTCTTTTGAATGCCTGTCCCCTTCTCCCTGGGTTGCCCCTGGAGGCCACAAGGAAGGGGGCATTGGCTGGTGAGGGGGCACTTTTCACTGTTGGCTCCCAAAGGCCCTCTGAGCATCAGACAGAAAGCAAAGTCCCTGAGAGGCAGCAGGCAGAGGCCGGGCTGCTCCCGTCCAGGCAGGGAGCTGGACAGCCTCAAGCGTCACCCTCACACACGCATGTGGGCCCGCATGGAGCACTGTCACAGGTGTGAACCGCATGTAGGAGCCCTGTCACGCATGTGAGCCGCATGCAGAGGCTGTCACGTGTGTGTGCCTCATGCAGAGGCCCTGTCACGTGTGTATGGGCAAACGCAGACACCCGGGCCACACCGTGTGCCTGAGCCCAGGAGCACAGCCAGGCAGCCGCTGCACAGCACCCCAGGGAGAAAGCCTCTCCTCCCAACCACCTTTCTCCCTAGAGGGAAGTGCGTTCTCCAGGCAGACAGGCCACTCATTCCTCCAGCTCCTGTAGGAGTAGCTAGGAACCTGGGCTGAGCCATCTTCCGTTCTCGGGCCTCTTTCCTCACCTGCTCATGCCAGAGCTGAGGACAGGATGGGGGTCATGCGGGTAGGCCCTCGCCGTGCTCCCCTTGAATCACACCTGGACACATGGAGGGGTAGGGATTCCAGGCCAGAAGAAGAGCTGGAGGCCAGAGTAGCTTCCTGCCAGTAGCCCCCTTAAGAATTCAGCTTTCAGAGGGCCAGGCTCCAGAATTGCCCCATAATTCTGGCGGAGATATAAAATCGGTCATTGGCGTAATCCTGGCCAAATTGGCCTCTCGCAGATCAGCTAGGCCGCGCTCCTCAGGCCTAATTATCCCATATTTGGTCAATAAGCCATTAACACGGCGCCTTGGATGTTAATAACCATTTCATGAAAAAGTCGGTGTAATTTATGAGATCAACACTGGTTAGCAAAATTAATAAATATTTCATTCAGCGAGATTTATCCCGGTGTGCTCCCGACAGGTGGGTGGAGGGCCCTGGGGCAACCCTGGGGAGCAGGTAGTCGGGGGAGAGGCAGGCCCAGTTCTCACTTGGGCCATTAAAAATTTACCTCAAATTCTATCGCCATAAATCCACAGGCTGGATGAGGGAGTCCAGTAAAACCTGACTTAACATTATGTTCTGGCCATTAACAATATTTATATAGATGTCACTTCTGGAGGCTTAGAGTCGCCAGGCAGGGCCCAGCAGGCGTGACAGGAGCCAGCTTGGAATCCTCTGGAAAGGTTTGTGCCTGGGGAGGCCTAGGGGCAGTGGTACGAGCCGCAGATTGGCTCTCAGACACCTCTGTGTGACCTGGGGAAAAGGTCTCTGCCTTTCAGAGCCTCAGTTTCCTCATCTTTAAAATGGGTGTGTTAACAGGAGCCATTTGGGGACTTCCCTGGCAGTCCAGCCAGTGGTTACGACTTCATCTTCCAATGCAGGGGGTAGAGGGTCAATCCCTGGTCAGGAAGTGCACATCCCTTGCAGCCAAAAAAAAGAAAAAGAAAGAAATTTAAAACAGAAACAATATTGTAACAAAGTCGATAAAGACTTTAAAAATGGTCCGCATCAAACAGGGACTCTGTAACAACCTAGAGGGATGGGGAAGGTGGAAGGTTGGAGGGAGGTTTAAGAGGAGGGGATGCAGCTATGTGCGCTATGCTTAGTTGCTCAGTCGTGTTCAACTTCTTAGTAACCCATGGACTGTAGCCTGCCAGGCTCCTCTGTCCATTGGATTCTCCACGCAAGAATACTGGAATGGGTAGCCTATCCCTTCTCCAGGGGGTCTTCTCGACCCAGGAATTGAACCCAGGGCTCCTGCACTGCAGGTGGGTTCTTTACCAGCTGAGCCACCAGGGAATATGTATACCTACGGCTAATTCATGTTGATGTATAGCAGAAACCAAACCAATACTGTAAAACAGTTATCCTTCAATTAAAAATAAATAATTCTTTTTTTTTAATGGTCCACATCAAAAGAGAAAAACATCTTTAAAAAAAAAAAGCCATTTTATGGGCAGCAGAGAGGATTAAGTCCTATAACACAGAGTAAGCCCCTGGTGCCTGGTGAGCACCCTGTATATGGACTCTGCTCGCATTAGGTTATCAGCAGAGGCAGCCAGAGGACTCTGCCCTTCGCTCTGACTGGGAGAAGTGCTGCTGGGGACACTCAGCCTTTTTAAACTAGAGTCTAATATTGACCAGATGCTGTGCACCTAGTATTTATGGTCCCATAATCATCCTGCAGGCTGAGTACTCTTGATATCCTCGCCTTTGAAAAGGGGATACTGAAGCTCAGAAAGGCCAAGTGGCCTGCCCAGGGATATGCAGCAGGAAATGCTTGTTATTATTGCTGCTTAGTCTCTAAGTCACATCCAACTCCTTGCGACCCCATCAACTGCAGCCCTCCAGGCTCCTGTGTCAGTGAGATTTCCCAGGCAAGAATACTTCAGTGGTTGCTATTCCCTTCTCCAAGGGATCTTTCGGATTCAGGGATCAAACTCGCTTCTCCTGTGTCTCCTGCATTGTCAGGCCAATTCTTTACTGCTGAGCCACCAGGGAAGCCCGGAAATACTAGAGTCAGACTACTCAAATCTGGGTCTGAGATGTCAAGCCTCAACCCTTGCACCTCTGTGTCCTCCAGCCTGGGAGTGCCCTGGCCGGGTGTGGTTATTGCCTGGGCCCTCAGGGAGCACCCAGCAAACACCACCCTGCTCCTCTGCACCCTCCTGGCAGCCAGACTGGAGCCTTGGGCAAACTGACAGGCCCCGGGTGGATGCTGGAGCCTGTGGTGGTTAAAGAACTTTCCAGGAGAACCAATTAGTTTTCCACGGGGAACTTTCCACCAGCATTGATTTTCACTCTCCTCGCCTGGGGTAGATTTGATTTGCGAGGAGAAGCTCTTCCAGGAGGCAGAAGCAATTGTGTGAAATAAAAGCTCCAAATGTGACAGGCTCAGGAGGCCAGAGCCGGGACTGAGGGGGGCTGGGAATGGGGTGGGGGGAGTGGGGTCCCTCAGTGACTGTGGCAGAGAATCACCCTTCCACACCTGCGGCCTCGAGGCAGCAGCCCACCTAGCTCTTCTTCGGCTCCCCCTAGAGGCAGCCGGGCTGGTGGCCTTGCCCCCATACCTGCAAGGCTTCGTGAAAGTGTGAACATGGTGTTAGTTGCTCAGTCATGTCCAACTCTTTGTAGCCCCACAGCTTATGTAGCCCACCAAACTCTTCTGTCCGTGGGATTCTCCACTGGACATTCCCTTATCCAGGGGATCTGCAATGCAGGAGACCCAGGTTCAATCCCTGGGTCAGGAAGATGCCCGGGAGAAGGCAATGGCAACCCACTCCAGTACTCTTGCCTGGAGAATTCCATGGACAGAGGAGCCTGGTGGGCTACAGTCCACGGGGTCGGAGAGAGCTGGACACGACAGGGTGGCTAACACTAAGTTACTAATCCCGCGCCCAAGGGTGATATGTTGCGGAGGGAGAGGGCTGTGGGCCTGGGGGGCACAGGATTTACCAGGGGGTTGAAACGGAGTGGAGAGCCATCTCCAGGAGGGAAGGAAGCGAACACAGCAGAGGCACCAGGAAGGGAGTTCTGGGCAGAGGGAACAGCAAGTCGAAGTCAAGGAGGCTGGTGAGCTGGGGGGAGGGGGAGGTCCCAGTGGGACCAACGAAATAAAGGGTGTGGATATTCCCTCCAGTGACAGGGAGGATGCTGGGGAGGTGGGGACAGGGTGAGGAGCTGGCTCAGGTTTTAGAGGGGGCTCTGGCTGCTGAATGGAGAGTGGAGGGGGTCGAAGGCCAAAGCTGGGAGCTGGGACGTGCATGGAGGAGGCTCTTGCCTCCCAAAGGCCACTGTCACTTGGTCCAGGGTGGAAGCAGGGGGAGAAGTGAGCAGCAGTTTCTTACGACACATTCGCTTTCCTGGTGGCTTGATGTGGAGTGAGAGAGAAAGTGGAGGCTAGCCTGTTAGGTTTGTGGCCTGAGCATCTGCTAAGTGGGGGGCTGGACCAGAAACAAATAAAGAGCCAATAAAACATAGGGGACTGGGAAGGGTCAGGAGGGTAGACACAGGATGTGGCAGGGAGATCTGTCGGTCAGCAGGAAGGCATCTTGAGGGGGGAGGTCACATGGCAGTGGGAGGAGGGGAGGGAGCCAGCCGAGCAGAAGAATGGAGAGGGAGCAGGCAACGAGGGAAGAGCCGCTGCCTCCAGGACCAGCAAGAGGCCGGTGTGGCCAGGGCCAGGCTGAGAGGAGAGGCCAGCAAGGCGGCAGGCCAGGCCGGGCCGGACCTTTGGGACTGGGGCACTCAGAGACCAGGGAGTGAGGACAGCTCGGATGCCCTGGCACCGATTTTGCAATGGGCCCTGTGCCAGGTTCTTCACTCACGATCCCACCTTGTGAAGGCTGTGCTGACTCTGTTCCCATTTTGTGGATAAGGAAATGGGGGCTCAGATAGGCTGAGTGCCTGCCAGTATGGAGTAGCACCGATTCATTTCAAAGCCAGGGCTGTCTCTCCCCGCACCTCCAACCTCTCCCCACGCCAGCAGCTGGAAGGCTGGGGGATATGAAGGGGAGACCCCTGGAGGCTGGGCAGGCAATGAAATGCCCCTCCATAAAGAGATGCCTGCAGGGAGGGCCCTCTAAGGCTGCAGCCATGCACGTGGGTGCTTGGGTGTTTTAGGGGGGCTGGGCCTGAGGCAAGCTGAGGCAGCAGTGGCTCCCCATCACAGGCAGGACCTCCACGGGCATCCAGATTGCCAAGGGGCTTCCTGGAGGGAACAGGAGAGAAGGCAGGATGGGGAGAGAGACCGAGCAGCTAGGGTGCAGGAGGCACAGGGCGCCTGGGAAGGGCACAGCGTCCCGAGGGGCAGACAGAGCGGGTCCTCACCCTCCCTCTGAGAGCCTAGCTGAGTGACCTGACCGTCTGCGGGGTGCTCCCCTGCACTGTGTCATCGCCATGGCCCCCTAATCCTGAGAGGGAGCAAGGCGCCTCACCTCCACTTTGCAGATGAAGAGCTGCGGAGGGGCAGAGTCCCCACCTGTGGTCACACAGCCTCCTCTTTGAGGAGGCAGAGCTGGGATGGAAAGCGGGTTCGAGGGTTTTAGGCTCCCCTGTGGCTCAGCTGGTGAAGACTCCGCCTGCAATGCAGGAGACCTGGGGTCAATCCCTGGGTTGGGAAGTTCCCCTGGAGAAGGGAAAGGCTACCCACTCTGGTATTCTGGCCTGGAGAAATCCATGGACTGCGTAGGCCATGGGGTTGCAGAGTCGGACATGCCTGAGCGACCTTCACTTTCACACTTCACATGCCCCGCGCTGGGCCAGCAAGGAGGGGCAGGCAGGTGGGCTCTGCTCCAGACCTGGGAAGGGCACAGGGCAGAGTTGCCAGGCCTTTGTCATTCCTGCCTCAAAATCACACTAGTGTGACATCGGCGCAGGAAGCCACCTCTCTGACCTCAGGGCTGATGAGAGCGCAGGCCTGTGGGGTGGGTGCGAACCCAGAGCGAGACCAGGCACAGAGGGCCTGTCTGTGCCTTGCACGGATCCCTGCTCACTCTTGGCCTGGCCCTGACCTGTCATGAGCCTCCCTCCAGAGTTTGATGCCCCTAGTACAGTGAGGACCTGGGGCAGCCCTTCGGGGGATGCAACCGTGAAGGACAGCTTTGGCTGTGTGGCCTTGGGCCAGTGACTGTGCCTCTCTGAGCCTCAGGTTCTTCCTTGTGAAATGGTCTTATACCTGTTCAACTGTTTATTGACTAAGTACCTACATTAGGCCTGTTTGTGGGGCTTTTGACAAAGCTGTCAACCCTCACTAAGCTGACATCCTAACAGGGAAGAGGGAACATAAACTCAAGAGATGAGTGAATGATGACCACGGTGGAAAAACTACTGGGGAAAAGGGAAAGGAGAGCAGGATGAGGGTGGGGGCAGGCGGGGGGTGCTGTCAAAGTGCAGCCCCAGCAAAGTGTCGAGATTCCAGCAAAGACATGACAGAGGTGAGGGAGGGAGCCAGGCAGGCACCTGTGGAAGATTGATCCAAACTGAGGGAAAGGCAGACACAAAGGCCCTGGGGCAGGCCTGTGCCCCAGCAGGTGTCGAGGAGCAGGAGGAAAGCCCGCATGGCTGGAAGAGCTTGGGCAGGGATTACTCTGGAACAGAGAAGAAGTAGGTGGCAGCGTGTGTTGGACTTTGGTTTAGCAAAGGAACAGCGGTGAAACCTGGGGTGGCAGTGAGGAGTCAGAATGTCAGGCATAGATGGCAAGTCGGCACATACTAAGTGCTCAGTTAACGCATTGCGATTATTGCTGCCTCTAATTAGATGATTTGCAAAGAGACGGCTTAGTGACTAAACAACAGCAATACTTTCTAGGGGGTGGGGGTGACTCAGGGTCTCGCCCTTTGGGAAGGAGCTGGATTTAAGTGGCCCAAGCTGTCCCTTGCTCCACCTCCCTCCTTCCACCACGGGCTGGGGGCTGCTCCCTCTCTCAGCCTCTTGAGAATTTTCTGAGGTCTCTCTGGCCCTCAGGCCTCGGGAAGTTTGCAGAGTGAGGGGGTGGAACCACGGCCACAGTGGCATTAAATCAGCCCCCGGCTCCGGAAGAAATCCCACCAAGAAGTTGTTAATACCTTTATTATGGGCTGAAATGTATTCACGATATTAAAAGACATCCCATTTCTGCCCCCCATGTCACATCTGAGATGTAGTGTAGATAAATGATATATCACCGCACGAGATCTACCGAAACCATTAGTAACCATGACATTTTGACGTCAGATTTTAAAAAATTCCTAAGTAATCTTTTTGATTTATGAAATGCTGTCTGGGTTCATCGAGAGAGATCTCAGATTTATCACCGCCTGGTTAGAATTATTAATGATTTTCAATTTGTAAATCTGAAGTCAAGAAAGTCTGTGGGCTCTAGATGAAAACTCCCGCCAATGAAGTTTAGCTCACGGAGAGATGGGCCTTCTCTCCTTCTTCCTGGATGCTTGACATCGTCTCCCCACAAACCCTGTCTGTCTGCAGCAGGCAAGATGGTGCGGGGATCAGCGGCAGGACCCGCTCCAGGCAAAAGAGCAGTCCCCCTTCACAGAGCCCATGCCCACTCCCCTCCCAGCTAGACACGCCCAGGCTTGGAAAACTGCCCAAGTCAGTTTAGGCGGGGGTGGTCAGAAGGGACGCAGCCAGGAAGGCACACAGCTCCTGTCCCCCTGAGTCTAGCTCAGGCCTCAACTCAGCCCCAGGCCCCTCACACCACGGAGATGCCTGGACCAACCCCTCCTTGTCCAAGGCAGCAGCCACACAGACCACGCTGGTAGCAGAGCCCCCCGCTTCCAGGAGTGCCCCTGGATGAGAGGCTACCTGCCCGACGGTCTCTTCACCTCCATCCCCATCAAGGCCTCCATCTGTCCCCCAGTCTCAGAAACTACCTTGACCTGGGCTGGGGGTCCACTGGAGGTAGAGCCAAGCACTGTTGAACCCCTGGACCTACCATCTGGTTCCCCGGCGTTTCCCCCAGACCTGAGTCAGGCTTATCACCCCAGAGTGTGCCCCACACCACGCTTGACCCAAAGCCCAAGCTTCATGGCTTTCACCTGCCTGAGTGTTGTTAGATCATCAGGGGAGACCCAATGCCCAGGCATCACCCCGGACCCACTGACTCAGAACTGTCAGGTGGCTCCAACATGCAGTCCATCCGGAGGCCCAGTCCCCGCATCACTACCAACTGTCTCCTTCCCTTCCCGCTGACCACCACTGCCTGAGACGTCACTCCTCTCCAGAGCCAAGGAAGCCTCCAGCCTTTGTTCTCCGCTTCTCTGACCCCTCCTTCCCTGACCCTCCAAGTCCTCCAGGCTGCGTCATTCCCCTGCCCACACCCTCCCTGAGTCCCACAGGCCCCGGGAGGAACGTGACCCTCCTTCTCAGCTCCCCTGGGGCCTGGAGGGGACCAGGGACTGCGTGAAGCCATGCAGGGACCCACCTGCAGGACAGAGCCAGACCCAGAGTGCCCCTCCTGGGCCTGATTCCCAGGAATCCCCACCCTCCAGCTTCCCCACTGGACTCAGAGTCCGGCTCCAGAACCACCCTTCTACCCGGGCAGGAGGAAGGCCCCATGGGGTGGGGGTGGGGGCGATCCCTGGAGAGCCGGGTTCACCTACCATTAAATAGGGGTCCAGGACTCTGCTCTCTCACCCCTGCAACCCAGGCATGAGAGGAATGAGTAAGTCTCAGATTCCTGATCCATAAAATGGCAATCATGGAATTCCTCATCCCTGGAGTTCAATAGAATTTAAGCCACATTTGCATGGCCAAGCTCAAGACCAGCCCACGGGGAGCCGCCAGGAACACACAGCTGCTGTCAGAACTGTGGTTAATTGTGAGACTCGAGCGAGGCCCCATCTGAAAGTATTTTCCTGCACTGGGTTGAAGTTCTTGATGACCTATAGGCTGGGCCTCTCTGAGCCTCAGTTTCCCTGATACTAGGGCCAATTCCTCCCATATCCCTGTCTGGCCCAGCCCCACTCCCACCCCTCTCTGTGTGGACATGAGATTACTTTGGCAGTGACCTGGCAGCAAACACCCCTCCTAATAATAACCACCCCAGCTGTCAACCTCAGAGTGAATGATGCTTTGACAGAGAGAATATATATCAGCCTCATTTTTTTTTTCTCTTGATCCACAATTCTAAGGGAAAACTGAAATCCCATTTCTGTGAGTTTCACAGACAGGAAGATGAATTTTCAGTAAACGCAGGAGATATGTCTTGCAGACCCTGCATTTTCCTCTGATGCCAGGGAGGGTTCAGAGGGCAGCAGAGAGGCCAGGAGACCAAGGCGGGAAGTGAGCAGACAGAGGGAAGGAGGCAAAGGGTGGAGCCCCTGCAACAACACAGAGGCAGGGACACAGGGGAACCAGGCCAGCACCAGGCTGGCCTTTTCTAGCGGCTCCTGGGGGCGATGGCAAGGATGCTGCAGAGAGGGGCCAGGCTGCCCTGTGCCTGGTTCCTGGCACAGAGGAGCTTCTGGCAAGTAGGTCCTGAATGAACGCACACATTAATGAATCAACCCACCCAGGTGGCATGTCACCTAACACCAGGCTCTCTTACATGTGGATGATGGTGAGGATGGTGACGGTGAGGATGGTGATGGTGATGATGGTGATGGTGGTGGTGGTGATGATTGTGATGGTGGTGGTGATGGTGAGGATGGTGGTGATGACTAATGATAGCGATGATGGTGATGGTGGTGGTGATGGTAGGAATGGTGGTGATGATAGTGATGGTGGTGGTGATGGTAAGGATAGTGATGGTGGGAGTGATGATGGTGGTGATTATGGTGAGAATGGTAGTGATGGAGGTGATAGTGATGGTGATGATGGAAGGATGGTGATGGTGCGTCTTCTGAGCTTCTGCTGGTGACTGGCAGGACTCAGCATCCCTCGGCTTATAGACACATCACTCCAGTTTCCTCTGGTGATTGGTCCTCCTCTTGGTCTTTACATGCCCTTCTCCTTGTGTCTGTGTATCTTTGTTTTCTTTTCAGGACATAGTCACATAGGATTGAGAGCTCACCCTAATCCAGTGGGACCTCATCTGAACTTGACTTTGCCTGCAACCGCCGTATTTCCAAGTCAGGTCATGTTCACAGGCTCTGGGTATCAGGACTTCACCCTCTCTTTCAAGGGGACCTAATTCAATCCATCACACACTTCTCAGAGTTTCCATCTAGAAGGTCAGCAATACCAGCGCAGGGGCTGGGGGTGTGTTTCACTTTCTGCTGCACCCTCAGTGCCTAGAAGAAACATCTGGCACAGAGTGGGTGCTCAGCAAATATTACTGAGGAAGGAAATAAATCTCAAAGGGCCTTCCCACTCCCGAGATGCGGACACACCGGCAACGCCCTTATACACACCCTGTGATAAACACATGGGCTGAGCACGGCAGCACCACGCCTAGACCAACCACCCCGCCAAACACACAGGTCACCCCCTGGCACCCAGGCTGGTGCAACATATCAAACAGCCCCAAGTGACCCCTGCTCAGAAACGCACAGAAGTCACCATCCTCGGAGGGACAAGCACACCACAGAACACACTTGCAAGCTTCACAACGACCTTCAGAGGCTTGCCGCTCACCGAGGCGGCTGCCAGGGGTCACCAGCATGTCAGATGTCGGCTCTGATTTTGTGACCCATCAAAGGCCGGGAGGAACATCCTGGGAGTCCTTGTTTGATCCTACATGCATTGCTGAAGGCTTAAAAACTCTAATTTCATTATAATGTGTAAATTAATCAGATGCCAGTGGGCCAGGTGGGCAGAGGGGCGATGGGGAGAGGAGGGGCAAAGGGGGAGGGGTGGGGAGGGGAAGCCTGGGGACTCTGAATAGCCGTCCACCTGGACAAGACACAGAACTAACTGCTCCTGTGGTTACGAATGCTTCCCCAAGGAGGTGCCTGGACTGGATGTCAAGGCCACTCTGAACCAGGAGCGCTGATTGATGAGCACCTACTGTATGCAAGGCCATCAGCCCAGCCACTCATAAGCAAGATCTCATCCAGCCCTCAGACAGCCCCGTGAGGGAACACCCCATTTTACAGCTGGGAAGCTGAAGCTCAGAAATCATCTCCATTTTACAGATGGGAAGCTGAGGCTCAGAGAGGAGAAGAGCACCCCAGAACTGTGCAGTGCTGGACTCCAAAGGGTGCTTTCCTCCCATGCATCACACAGCCACCACCAGGCATGGCACACCCATTCCAGGCTGCCGTGATATGAGGGGCAATCTCCTGGGACGAGCCCTGTAAGCCTGTGTTAGACATCCCCCCTTTGTAAGGTCAACATCCCCTGAGACACCATCTAGCCCCACACCACACACTGCGGGGGTCTTGCTGGTGAAGATAGCCAACTCCAGACTGAATCTGAACACTGCTCTTAGTCCCTGACCCTGGTTACGTTTACGTGCATCTGAAAGCTCCAAAGACTCTTCTTCCGGTCCTCATCCTATGATGGAGACAAGGTCATTATCCTTGACCCCTGGCCACAGCTGCAGCTCATAGAAGGTGTGATGGTGGAGTGGTTAGGCTTGCCAGCTGAGAGTTAGGCTCACCAGAACTGATCTTGACTGGGGAGCTTGGGTGGGAAGCTTCTGTTCTCTGGGCGTGGTTTTCTCAAATGCAACTTGGAGCTCCTAAGTCCAAAGAGATGATATTCACCAAACATTTAAACCAGAATCTGGCCACTAGGAAGCATCACTGAGTCATTGCCTGCTATTATTTCTCCACTTGTTATCGTTAGAGGAAAAGTGCCCTGAGTTTTAAGCAAATCAACATCTTGGAAGATGCTCCCATCCAGGTTCAGGTTGAAGAGAAGGAGGAACCAGGAAACTTGTCAATAATTTGAGGCAAGTGTGCTCCAGACCTGAGGAGTCTCTGAGCTGACTCAGGGAGTGGGCAGTCTGTGGGGGAGTCATGGCTCTAACATCCTAGCTTCCTGACTCTGTTGCACTAAACAGCAAGACTGCCTGAAATAGACACGATGCAGGCTAGCCTTTCAGGGGAGACTTGAGTGTTTCTCTCAAAATTTACAATTCATATGCCCTGAATCTGACTGAGCAACTCCACTTTTGCTAATGTGTCCTACAAAAATGATCAGCTGTGTCCCCAGTAACTCATGTTCAATGCTGTTTATGGAGCACTGTGATAAACCATGTCTGTAGGAGATGAGTTAGATGAAGACCCCTCTGCCATAGAGAACCAGGATGCCAACACCAAAGACCGCCTAAGTGTCTAGGAAGAAAAAGGAAGATGTCTAGTATGTTTTTTCTTTACAGAAAAAGGAAAAAAAGGAGGGATTTCCCTGGTAGTCCAGTGGTTAAGAATCCACCTTCCAATGCAGGGGAAGCAAGTTCGATCTGTGGTCGGGAAACTCAGATTCCACTTGCCACAGAGCAGCTAAGCCCATATGCTGCAACTACTGAGCCTGCACACCAGAGCTAGGGAGCCCAGGAGCTCTGCAGGCCACACGCTGTGATGCAGATCCAACATGCCGCAACCAAGGCCTGAGGCAGCCAAAGATAAATGAATAAATGATGGAGTGTGTGCGCGCGCGCACGCACGCGCTTAAGGGAAAGTAAGGAAGCCAGGAGGGACTTTCTGCTTCTAATCCTGCATGTAAAGAGCTTAGGGAAACAAACAAACCAAAAGAGAAAAAAAGAGCTTAGGAATTGCCACTTCATCCAAACAACAAATAAAAAGCTGAACAAACTGAAAAAGCACCAACTTAGTCACAGGTCACATGGCTGCCCCCACTTCTCAAACTGGAGAGACAGACAGGGGAACACAGAGAATCATAATTCCCCAGAGCAGAAACCCACGAGCAGATACCTCTGTGGGTTTTTTAGATGCAACAAAGGCATGATCCATGAAAGAAATAGTTGATAAGCTGGACTTCACTTAAACTTAAAATGTCTGCTCTGGGGAGGGAGGCCTCCCAGGGAGGGGCATATGTATACCTATGGCAGATCCACGTTGATGTATGGCAGAAACCAACATAATATTGTAATTATCCTTCAATTAAAAATAAATTTTAAAAAAATTAAAAAAATAAAATGTCTGCTCTGAAAGACAATGTCAAGAGAACAAAAAGATAAGCCACAGATTGTGAGAAAATATTTGCAAAAGCCAAGCCTGATAAAAGACTGTTATCCAAAATATGCAAAAATCTCTTAAAATTGAACAATAAGAAAAAGAACAACTAGATTAAAAAATGAGCAAAAGACTTGAGCAGACAACCCACCAAAGACATACAGACAGCAAATAAGGGAGCAAAAGATTTCTACATCATATAGCACTGGGGACCCACAAATCAAAGTGACACCATGGCGTACTTACTAGAACAGCCAAAATCTAGAACACGGACAGCAAATGCAGCAGGAACTCACATTCATGGCTGACGGGAATGCCAATGGTACAGCCGTTTTGGAAGACAGTTGGGCAGTTTCCTACCACTGTAAAGGGAAAGTGAAGTTGCTCAGTCATGTCCAACTCTTTGCAGCCCCATGGACTGTAACCTGCCAGGCTCCTCCATCCATGGGATTTTTGAGGCAAGATTACTGGAGTGGGTTGCCATTTTCTTCTCCAGGGGATCTTCCTGACGTAGGGATCGAACCCAGGTCTCCCACATTGCAGGCAGATTCTTTACTATCTGAGGCACCAGGAGTCTAAACACACTAAACACACTTTTATCCTATGGCCCAGCAGTCGTGCTCCTTTGTATTCACTCAAAGGAGTTGAGCATGTATGTCCACACTGAAAGCTGCATGTGGATGTTTACAGCAGCTTTACTCATAATTGCCAACACTTGGAAGCAGCCAAGATGCTCTTCATTAGGTGAATGCATAAATAAACTGTGGTACCAAAATGGAATATTATTCAGCTCTAAAAAGAAATGAGTTTGCTTGCAGCTCAGTGGGCTCTGTTCTGAGGATCATCCCCTCCTAGAATGCATTGCCGTAAGGAGGCTAATAAAATGTCTCTTTGCTTAAAACAATAATAAATAAATAAAAAGATAAGAGGTGCCAAGCCATGAGAAGACATGGAAGAACCTTAACTGCATATGATTAAGTGGAAGAAGTCAACCAAACCCGAAAATACTATATACATACAATTCCAAATATACGACATCCTAGAAAAGGCAAAACTATGGAGACCATTAAAGAATCTGTGATTGCCAGGGGTTAGGAAAGATGGCAGGATGAATAGGCAGAGCACAGATTTTTCAGGAAAGTGAAAACATTCTGTATGATATTATTCAGTGCAGTGTGGAGACATGCCATTATATACATGTCCAAACCCATGGAAGACACACCACCAAGAGTGAGCCCTAATATAAACTATGAACTTTGGGTGACAAGGATGTATCACCAATTGCAACTAAAGTACCACTGTGGTTCAGGATGTAGGTCATGGGGGAGGTTGTGGGCGTGTTGGGGAGAGGGAGTATATGGGAACTCTCCACACATTCCACTCAATCTTACTATAGAAACTGTAAAAAATTAAAAATCTAAAAAATTAAATCTAAAAATCTAAAAAATTAAATCCAGGGCTTCCTTGGTGACTCAGTGGTAAGGAATCTGCCTGCCAATGCAGGAGACATGGGTTTGATCCCTGGGCCGGGAAGATCCCACATGCTGTGGATCAACTAAGCCTGCGCACCACAACTATTGAGCCTGAGCCCTAGAGCCCAGGAGCTGCAACCACTGAGCCCACACACCCTAGAGCCCTTGCTCCAAACAAGAGAAGCCACTGCAATAGAAGCCGCACATCGCAACTAGAGAGGAGCCCACACATCGCAACTGGAGAGGAGCCTGCACATCGCAACTGGAGAGGAGCCCGCACATCGCAACCAGAGAGGAGCCCTTGCTTGCCACAACTAAAGAACAGCCCACACAGCAGCAAAAACCCAGCACAGCCAAAAATAAATAAAACTTAAAATTAAAAAGAATTAAATCCATTCATTTTTTTAAAGACCAAGAGGAAGAAGGAAGGAAGGGGGAAAGGGGAGAGGGAAGGAGAGAGAAGCAGGGAGGGAGAAGAGATGTTGCCTGATTTCGCAGTCCCAGTGAGAGGACCTAGCTTCTCAGGGGTGACACTGCGTCTGGATGGACCTCTTCATCGGGGAAGGCCAGACCCCTGGCCATGGCTCAGAGGGAGAAAATGTAGACAAAGAGAAATTTGAGGGACCCTGTACAAGCGAGTGGGAGCCTGAGCATTTGGGTGGAGAAACTCATAAAACTTTATGGACAGACTCTAAACAAGATCTAAAGAAATGAAGATGGAGATTTGGCTCATGGATTCAAAGATTCAATATTTTAGAGAGATCAGTTCTCCTGATGTGAGCCAAATCCAAATCCCAAGAGAAATATTTTGTGACAGGTGACAAGCTGATACTAAAACTTATGGAGAAATATAAAGGGCTGAGAATGGTCAGAATATTGCTGAGACAGAACAAGGTGAGAGCAACTTGTTTTATAAGCACCCAAGATCAACCCCAAAGCCCTGCGAGTTAAGCCAGTGTGCCACCAGCACCATGGCAGACATGCAGTTTAGCAGCAGAAACTATACACATTGGTGGGCACTTGGTGGGTGATGGGGGTGATGCTGCAGATAACTGGGGGAAGACGAACTTTCCAATAAATGATGCTGGAACAACCAGACCCCCTACCTCACACCATACACAAAAGCAGTCACTAAAAAGGAAAAAAAAAATGGCTTTATTCATTAAAATTAAGCACTCTAATACTGTTCATTAAAACACTACAAATCAGTAAGAAAAAGACAAACAAAAAATGGAAAACAGCTTCAATAGGTGCTTTGCAGAAGAGAGAACTCAAATTAATCAGGAAACACCAGGAAAAGTGGCGCAACCTTATTAGTAAGCATGGAAATTTGCATTAAAATCACGACATATCACCTTCAAACCAGCAGATTGGGAATAAATTTGAAATACCAGAAGTTGGCAAGGACTTTGAAATGTAAATTGGTATGAGAAAAACAATTTGGCCTTGCCCAGTAAAGTTCACGAGAAGCACATACCCACAGACTTCTTTGGTGGTCCAAAGGCTAAGACTTCGAGCTCCCAATGCAGGGGGCCTGGGTTTGATCCCTGGTCAAGGAACTAGATCCCACATGCCGAAACTAAGAGTTTCAGTGCTTCAGCTAAAGATCCAACATGCCTCAACTAAGACCCTGTGCAGCCCAATAAATTTAAAAATAAATACTTTTTAAAGTATAGAAGCATATACCCAGTGCCAGCAGGTCCACTCTGGAGAAACCCCTGCATGCGTGAGCCAGATGGAGTAGCAAGTCGCTTTTCCCAGGGGGCCTTCGGGACCTTCTTGGGCTTCTACTTCCCCAGGTCAGGCTGGGCGAAGTTCCTCCTGGTTGGGGAAGCGGTTGCTTTTTCACCACCCACAGTTTTTCCTTCTGTAAATGGCTTCCTGAAGGCTCCCCAAATCCCTACCTTCTCCCACACATTGGGGCAACCCGACCCCACTACTCAATTTGGCAGATTTTACCTCCCCTCTCTCACCTCTTCAGAGGAGGCGTGAACCTCAGCCCCCACCCAGAGGCAACTTTCTTCCCTCTTAGACCTGTGCCTCCCCCTCTATGAAGTGGGGCAACGACAGCTCGTGTCCCATAGAGCGTTTAGGGGGACTCAGCTGGGCTGGGGCAGTCACTCCCTGTCCTCAGGTGGTGCCCTCCTTTCTGTCTTACCTGGACCTGCACATCCCCCATGTGTCTGACTATTTGCAACCCCATGGACTATACAGTCCACAGAATTCTCCAAGCCAGAATACTGGCGTGAGTAGCCTTTCCCTTCTCCAGGGGATCTTCCCAACCCAGGGATTGAACTCAGGTCTGCCTCGTCGCAGGCGGATTCTTTACCAGCTGAGCCACCAGGGAAGCCCAAGAGTACTGGAGTGGGTAGCCTATTCCTTCTCCAGCAGATCTTCCCGACGAATTGAACCAGGGTCTCCTGCATGGCAGGCAGATTCTTCATCAACTGAGCTATCAGGGAAACCCTTCCATACCTCCCAGGGTCCCCCATCCCATCTGTGCCCTCCTCCTGGCTGAGCTCACGTCATCTTCGCAGAAGCCCTTTCCCACCTCCAGCCTGTGAATGTCTCTCCCTTCCCAAACTTTCGGTTCACCTGCACATCAACCCATATTTCCCAAGACTTCCCCATAAGGAGGCATCATTTTTGGTGCTGGGGGAGCTGTGGGGAACTTGGCAACCCCAGCCCCTTGTGGGGAGATTGTGCACGCAGGTTGGTAGAAGGCGAAAGCAGGGAGATCACCCCGTAACCATCTCCCCCTCAGTAACCAGCATGGTGCCTGGCACACAGTAGGTGCTCAATCAAGAGTGAGTGACCATCAGAACGAACAATTGTGATGCATTGAGACTGCCCATAGTCAAAAATCTAGGCTGCCATGCATATGTTTTGGTGGACACACAAATCTAAGCACACACATGTGCCTGTGAACGTGGACACTTTAAGCCCACATGCACACAGACAGTCCCAAAGCATGCACCCAGCCCAGCCAGCATCCTCACACACGTGAATGCTGCCTCTTGCACAAAGCTCACTTATTTTGATTTATGAATATTACAAAAATAACCCTGAGTGTCTTCTTGGGGATTCTGTGATCCTGACATGGGTCCCCACGATATTGCTTTTCGCTCCTGGTTACCTGAAATTAGCAGAGTAATTCGGAATCTGCATCTTTATTTAAAAGAAAAAACTGTAGATGCAGAATTATAAAAATTTAATATGCTCCCAGGAAAATGAAAAATGAGAGGTTGTGATCTCGTCTAACACTTTCAAATGTGTTTATTAATTCATGTTTTAAATCATAAGTTTCATTCGGTGAGAGCCATGCACAGCAATAAGCCCGTTTTAAAATATTAATGAATAAACAATATTTCTCTATTGAAATATAACATGCTTCTTTGAACAATGGACCACCAGTAATAAATCAAAACCAGGAGAAAATTGCATTTCATATTTAATACAAGTTGAACTCTGCCTTTTTATAAATGATATCTTTTTTGTTTAATTGGCGTCAGTTCAGATCTAGCAGATTGCTAATAAAATTCTGGATTTCCATATTTAATGATGCGTACACTTTCTGCTGAAATTTTACCAGGAAAAAAAGAATCAGCCTTTTATTATCTCCTGCGATGGTGGTGAGAGGTGAGGCCAAGGTCTGAGGCCAGCCTTGAGGGCTGGGAGCGCGCAGGCCAGAGTAGGTGGACTGAAGAGGCCAAATCTCCCCAGGATCCTCACTAAGCAGGTGACATCCGCTGGCCATCTCTCTGCTGACCGGAACTGATCATTCTAGCCAGAGGAGGAAGAGATGACCAGGCATTCCCGTATCACCTGGAGCACTGTGTAACAATAACAGCAATGAGAAGGGAACCCACCCCATCCCACGGGCCAGGCACCGTGAGTGCAACTCATTAATCGTTACGACATCCCTACAAGGAAGGTGGGAACACATTCTCCCCATTTCACAGATAGGGAAACTGAGGTCACACAGAGAGAGTGGTGACACACCCAAGGTCACACAAAGCTAGAAAGTGGCAGAACTTGGCCTGACTCTTCACGCCATCTCATGCTGATTGGAAAGCGATGAACCTACCTGGGGGCAGAAGAACTGGGTTTTGCTAATAGCGAGTGAAGGGGGACACAAGCTGGAATTCGAGTGCAAATGATCAGCACAAAGCAAGCTGTGGGCTAACAGAGAGTAAGAGCAGCTGGCCTCAGCCCCTGCAACACGCAGGACCCTGCACTGGTACCAACTTGCTTGATCCTCCCTATGAGGCTGGGAGGCAAGTGCTTGACAGCAAAGGAAACAGGCACAGAGAGGTTATAGAACCTGCCCAAGGACACACAGCAGGTGCGAAGCAGGGCCGGGATCCCCCCATGGGGGTCTCACCCGGAGCCCCCATTCATGAGTGCTAAGTCACGGTGCTTTCCTCTCCACAGGGCCACACAGAACCCTGGGTGTCTGCTGTTGTCTCTGTGGTGAGGCCAGTACCTGCTTGGCTGGGTGGTGACTCCCGGCAATGCACTTAATGGGGCCCAGCTGGAAGGAGGCTCCATGACCACCGGCTGAGCCTGGAACAGCTGAGTGATCAAGACTGCGGGGAGGTGAGCTCACTGTGCACGGGGCGGGGGCCCCAGGCCCAGCAGGGACATGTTGCAGGCCATTTTTGGCCTGAAGTGCCTGTGGACGTGGCCACCTCCTGAGGGGGTCCCTGGGGTCCCGGGCGCCTGGGGAGAAGAGCTGATGGCTCTGTGTTGAGGGGAAAGGCTGGTACCCATCCCCGTCTCAGTTCCCACCTCCAAGCCTGTCCAGCATGACAAGAAAGAGACACTATGAGACAACCAGACACAAACAGTGGAAAATGTGGGTTTTTGCACAGTCTCATAAAGAACCCACCTGTCAATGCAGGAGATATAAGAGATGCAAGTTCGATTCCTGGGTTGGGAAGATCCCCTGGAGGAGGGCATGGCAGCCCACTCCAGTTTTCTTCCCTGGAGAATCCCATGGACAGAGGAGCCTGGAGGGCTATAGTCCATGGGGTCGCATAGAGTCGGACACGACTGAGCAACTTAGCACACACATATCCCATCAGACTCATATTCCATCTCTGTGTGTATCTGGCCAAGTAGCTTCAGTTTCCTCATCTGTAAAATGGAGCAAATGCTAGAAACTTCCTCCCGAGGCCACTGTATTTGGAGAGAGCTGGGACGGAGGAACAAGCATCCACATTGGCACCCATGACCTTTCTGCTCACCATGCCCCGCCCCCACCAGCCTGTGCCAGGCCCTTCTCCTTGCCTGGTTCACCCCCTCTGGCCTCTACTCCCCACCCCCCAACCCCCTGGCTCACTCCTGGTCTTCCTGAACTTCCTCCTGTAGGTTTCTGCCTGGATGTCCTGGAGGGGTGATAAAGTGGTACCAGAGTGGTGATAAAGCAGTACCAGAGGGAAAAGGAAGGGCCTGGCTCCATGGGAGGACACGGTCTCCTGGGCCCAGCCTCAAAGGACAGGCCTTCACCAGGGAGATGGGTACAGAAGCACAGGTCCAAGAAGAGAGAGTGAGGAGGCTCAGGAAGGTTCAGTCCCTCACCTGAGGTCACACAGCCGGGAGTAGGCAGAGCCAAGATTCAAACCTGCGCCTGGGGGACTTCCCTCGTGGCCCAGCGGTTAAGAGTCTGCCTGCCAATGCAGGGAACACGGCTTCCATCCCTGGTCAGGGAAGATCCCACAGGCCATGGGCCAGCTGAGCCCTTGCGCCACAAAAACTGAGCCTAGCGTCGGGGAGCCACAGCTACTGAGTCCGCATGACGCGACTATTGGGCCCACACACCCTACAGCCCATGCTCTGCAAAAAGAGAAGCCTCTGCAATGAGAAGCCCGTGCAATGAAGAGCAGCCGCCACTCACAAGCAGAGAAAGCCTGTGCGCAGCAAGGACAGCTCAGTGCAGTCAAAAATAACTGAATTAAAATGGTCCATCTTTAAACAAACAACAAAAACCAAATCTGTGCCTGGGTGTGGGACCTGCTCCCACACAGAGGAGGGGCCATGTGGGCAGTGGGCTGAGGGCCCAGGAGCCAGGGCTAAGCTGCACGCTGCCTGGACAGGCCCGCACAGGTCCTCGTGTGCAGCGTCACAACACGCACCAGGACAGCTACCGTTCCTGCTCTGTTTGCCTCCTTTAGCCCCCAGGGCTGCCCAAGCAGAGGGTCTTCCTTGTCCCTTGTCCCGCACTGTGACACACGTCCTGTCCGCCCCATAGGACGCGTGTCCTCAGGGGGCCCAGGCGATAAGACAGAAGTAGGAGGGCTGCAAGCTCTAAGGAATTTGGAGTGGGGGATGGTTCCTCTGATCACGTCGCCCAGCAAGGGACCTTCCTTTTCTCCCCTGCTAGCTCACAGGGGCCTCTCTCTGTCCCACTCCAAGTGGTGGCTCAAAGTGTCACAGGGGGCCTCCATGGGGCAAAACTCTGTGGGAAAGCTTGGACAGGTGATGTCACCTCTTTGAGCTTCAAATCCCCCATCTGAAGATGGGCGGCTTGTACCCACAACATGGGACTACATGGGAAATGCTAAGTAATGTATAGAGTTTACCTGGCGGAGATGCTGGTGAACTGGAGCTGTCAGCCCGGGTGGGGAAGGTCCCTTTCCCTCAGCACCAACGTGTATCTTACACCCCAAACACCTCTGCATCTGGGAGACTTAGCCCCTTGCCACCTCCTCTACTCAGTAAGGTGCTGGAAGGGGGCTCTCCAACCCCGTCCTGCCCTCCCTGGCGTCTGGCCGGGACTGGCACCAGACTGATGCCCAGTCAGCGCTGCAGATAAGTTCTAACCAGTTGGCAAGCCCACCTGGTCTGCTGTCCTTAGAGGCTTCCATGCTGCCCACGTACCTCCTGTCCAGCGGAGCTCCTCAGACACGGCTCCAGAAATTCCTGAAAGTATAACGGAGCAGGATCCTGTGAGGTCTTCCTGGGACAGACCCCTCCTTGTAGCCTCTGCTGTAGCTCCTCTCCAAAGGCCCTGGATAATAGTGTCTGAGGCACATTTCCTGAACTGTTTTGCAGATGCTAAAACCACCACCAAATGGAAGACATTAACTACCTGATGATCACCAGCAGGTAGCCTGTAGCTCCCAGACCTACTGGCGCCTAAGGATTGATAATGTTAACCCCTGTGACACTGCCGTTACCATCAGCCAGAGAATGGTGTGGAAGTTGATCTCTCACCTTGGGACGCCCCTCCCTCACCTGGCCTTTAAAAATGCTTTGCTGAAACCCATCAGGGAGTTCAGGCTTTTTGAGCACTTGCTGTCCTGAGCTCCTTGCTTGGCGCCCTGCAGTAAACGCTCCCCACAACCCGTTGTCAGTCGATTGGCTTTACTGTGTGTCAGCAAGTGGACGCAAGTACACAGTGTTGGTAACAAAAGTACGCGTTGTATCATAGAAGCCCCCATGTACCCTTGTGCATCTAGCTGGATGCATGGACAGGCCCCCTAATCTGCAATGGGGTGTTTCTGGTGACTTCCTGCTGCTGTGTTCTTTGAACTTGTGAATGGGTTGTGGGGTCCTCACTTCCCCCGTCTTGGGGTTCAGACACCTATCGGTCTCTCCAGCACGCTGTCTGCTTTCTGAACAAGGGCTAGGTCCAGGAGCTTGGCCCCTTGAGGGTAGAGGCCTGATTTCACTGTGCTCTGGATTGAGAGCTTAACCCATTTCTTACCCCAGAAAAAGTACCTGGTGAAATCTATCAGATCAATACATTTCACCCACTTTGGAGGGAGACCTAAGAGCCTTGGGGCCCAAGCCTCGCCCCCGTTTCCTTATCTATGAAGCCAGGGTGCTTCTGGCCTCCACTAGAGGGGTACTGAAGAGCAGAGGAGTTATGTACAAGTGCCTCCGAAACTAGCTTCCGGGAAAGCAATTGCTGTTTTCATCGAGGCCTCCCCAGAATACAGACTCATATTCTTCCCTTCTTAAGTGTTGGCAGTCATCGTGTGAATCTCCAGCACAGCCATGTGCCTTTCTCACTAGGCTGGCCCGGGAGGAGCCCTGGGGCGGGTCTCAGGAAATGTGCATTTCTAGACTCTAAAGAGAGGTGTGTGTGTGTGTGCATGTGTTTCTGGTTTCCACAGGATATTTTTGCAAAACCATACAGCGTAGCGATGGTTTTATGTACAAAGATAAGAAAGGCTGACCCATAAGCTAATTGAATCATGCAAATAACTGCTTAGCCAGGGAAGAGATTCCTACAGGCAGGCGAGAGCCTGCTCAAGGGAGGACAGCTTTGAGGGCAATCTATTTTATAAAGTTTACTCTCACAGTGTAACTGCCTCAAGATTAATGCGAACGGTGGCCCTAGCCCTTGTTTTGCCTGGCTCGACCAACTGAAATAGTAAAACAGTTGTATTTATCAGAGACAATTTGCTGCAACTGATTAACATTAATCTGATTTCCTGTGAGTCAATTTCCTTGAGATATAGTAAACAGGCCAATTACCTGCTATCGACTTCTTTTATTACAAAGCTTTAGATATTAGCGACAGATGGACACGTAAATACATGGAGTTTCTGACAATGTGAACAAAAAACAATGTTTAAACTGGCTAAAGGATTTCTAGTTGGTCTTACATCTAATCAGTTTAGTTTTCAAAGGTATGCTAAGAGAAGTTGTGGGTTGTTTTTTTTTCTGAAGCTCACTCTTTTTGGACAAACTTTCATCTGTTCTAAACTGGTATCTTACTGAAGTTAGGAAAGCAAAGAAGTGAGTGTGACAAGACTGTTTATTTAAAAATTACCAAACAAGGGATTTCCCTGGTGATCTAGTGATTAAGAATTCACCTTGCAATGCAGGAGACGCAGATTTGATTCCCAGTCAGGGAACTAAGTGGAGAAGGGAAATGGCAACCCACTCCAGTATTCTTGCCTGGGGAATCCCAGGGACAGAGGAACCTTGGTGGGCTGCTGTTCATGGGGTCACACAGAGTCAGACATGACTGAAGTGACTTAGCATTCATGCATGCATTGGAGAAGGAAATGGCAACCCACTCCAGTATTCTTCCCTGGGGAATCCCAGGGACAGAGGAGCCTGGTAGGCTGCTATCTATGCGGTAGCACAGAGTTGGACACGTCTGAAGTGACTTAGCAGCAGCAGGGAACTAAGATCCTATACGCCATGGAGCAACTGAGCTAATGCATCACAATTTGAGAGTCCTTGTGCCACACACACACAAAAAAAGATACTATGTGCCCCAAGACCCCATGCAGCCAAATAAATAAATAAAAATTAATATTAAAAACTATTACTGAACAGGTCTTTGCATCCAGCAGGTGCCAGATGCATCATTAGGTCAGGAGAGAGTGAGCTACAAGAATACACACAGACCTGGGTTCCAAGCATGGCCTTTGTTGGCCTAGGCCTTTGACTTTGTGGCATCTGCTTAACTTTTATGAACTGCAGTTTCCTCACCTGTGAAACGGGGATGGTATTTTCCTTGTGGTATTCTTACAGCATAAGTGTCAAGTGAGGACACCTCATACTGGTCTGGCAGCCGACCTAGAGCCTGCAGAGTGTGGTCAGCCACACCAGCCCCATCTGGACTCACCTCCGAGTCCCTCTCTGACAGGTTATGCATTTACATGCTCAGGCCGGCTTCTAGGTGGGTTTTCTCCTCTGCCTGCACAGACTGACTCACGTGGTGGGGTAAGAAACTTGCATCAACATTTAATCATGAAAGCAAAAAGTTTATTCATGTTTGAAACTACATATAACTACCACGAGGAAGACTTTTTCAATCCAGGGTGTAATCCAGTTAGAAAGGAACACGAAACGTTTTTAATACATTAGAATCACCGCCACAAATTATTTTCATGACTCAATCAGTTTCAGAATCGCATACAATACAAAAAGAGAGAAAGGAGAGGGGGCCCTATTACACAGGGTGAAATATACAGTACTGAATACTGAAATCTGAATGCATCACAATTAGTCATCGCTTTTTTTTTTCTTTTTCTTTTTCGCATGGATTAGTAACAAGATGAAGAACATTCAAAATGCTTCTCAGTATTTACAACAGTTTTACTGATCCTGTGTTAATTTAAGACCCAATGTTTCCAATCTCAGTTTTTTAAAAGTTGCGAATGCAACCCTGATTTTTCTTTTAAAAGATTACAATGTACATTACATTTTATGAAGAGAAACAAAGAGTTAATTACAAGATGCAAAAAGATAAGAAAGAGACAAACTACAGCGTGAGTATTGTTCAGAGGTAGTAAGTGAGCACTCTAAGCTACAGAACATGTTGAAATTCTATTGGTTCGTATGAGTTCGCATGAGGTAATAAAGCTGTGTTTTGATTGGTGAGATGTATAAATACTCTTTTGCTACACTATATACAACACTCCAGAGAGCAGGGCCTTTGTGTGGATGCCCAGAGGACGTAGCAAACCTTGACAAGTCTGTGCAGCACCCAGCGCACACCGTAAAACCCCCAGACGGATCTCGTGGTCACCTGTATCAGCAGCAAGGATCTTCATCTCTCAGAACAATCTGGATCCATAATGTCATTACCGAGCAGACTCTGGGCACTGGTGCTTTCAGAGAGAGAAAAGATGCTACCGGTCTCTGATCTAATTATAACATAAGAAATCGAAACACAAGTGTGACGAGGAAGATTCTTAAACACAACCATCATTAACAGTTAGCCAAACAGCTCCTTTATTCCAACTCCATTAGTGATATGAAAGAAGGACAATCCAAGTCTGCGATGGAAATATGCAAGAAGTTCAATTTAGGTGAGGTGAGTCTTTGTATCTGCTTTAACGATTGAGGTTTAGCATATATGGTACTTTTTTACCCTTAAGGCCAAGTAATTGGCAAGTGAGAAACCATTCATGTAAAATATTGATAATAAATTATGATAAAATAGCTACAGGACTGTCAACAATGTTAAACCTTGGCCTAATTGGATAAAGTGCTTTTTTAACATTGTGTGTTTTTTAAGTATAAATACAAATGATTATGATTCCTTAAAAAACAGATTTACCAAGTTCTCTAATAAGACAAGGTTTTACAGTAAAGCTGTAGATGGTGGGCTACAAAAAGCGCTTTCCTTTTCCTCCTATTGCTCTGAATGCACGGATCAAGGCATGTCAGCTCAGGGAAAAGTGTTGCCGGAGATTAGTTAGAGGTATCGGAGTGCACACTTCCTGGGCCTTCGGTAGGAGAAGTCACAGAAGATGGAGTTGTTGCGTCCTGCCAGCCTCCATTAGCCTGAAAGGAGAAGCACAGTTCATCGGTGCACGTCTCCATATTAATTCTACTCCCCGACTGAAAATACCCTGATGACAACATGAGAGCAAAGACGCATTAGCAAAATGTATTTTCTAAACCCACTTTGGCAGGAGTTTGAAGCATGTGTTAAAGTGGGATTAAATGCATGTAAAACAAATCCATCCTACCAAGTAAAGACTTGGCAATAAGTCAGCACGCTGAAGGAGGGCTTCAGCTGGTCTGGAGCTGGCACCTCGCTCGGTCTTTGATTTGCTGGTAAAAATCAAGTGACTCAAAAAAAAAAAAATCTTGTAAGAAGGGAGCGGTGGAGAAGCTCAATGCAATGCTTTGGCAAGACCTTGAGCTCCACAAAGTACAAACCTCAACCCAGCTTAATCCTCGTTTCCATAGAGAAGTTCCCCCCGACCTTTTTCTAAACATGCCTGACAGCCAGATCGTATAACCCTTGGAAAATAAAGGCCAGAAATTCCTTCCAAATAGGATCGTGTAGAATGAAAATGCATGAACTGTGGAGGCGCACACACTATTCGAATCCGGATTCCAATTATCTGTAAGTGGGGCTCCTACTCGGGCTGTCGCGAGCACTCCTCACAGGCTGCCGGCCCTTCCTGCCTCAGACCTGCACCGGCAGTAACAGTGCTCAGAAACAAATTTGCCTTATGTCTTGGCCTATAGAGGCAATTGCTGAAATCAATGTCTGATCAGATTTCTGCTGTGGCAGACAGCTTGTCGCTACATATTTTTATGTCAGTCAAGAAGAGGGAGGTGCTGGACTGGTGAGCTGGGGAACACTGAGTGGAAGTGACGGGGCGGGCCTTTCTGGAGAGATGGCGAGGGGAGCTGGCTGGCACCCAGAGCCTGCGGCACAGGCCGGCCTCCTGCCACACGGCCCCCAGACCCGGAGCCCCAGTACCAGTGGGGGTGCGGGGCGGGGGGGCCTCCTCCTGCCTCCCGCACATCCACCTGCCTCGCTCACATCCACCTGCAACTTGTTTCGCGAGTCCACCTAAAATGTCTTCTTTTTAGGCCCGTGCCGCCAGGTTAACTAGGAACTCTGTCTAGACACCTCACCCAGCCCTGGGCTGGGATTTCTCCTCCTCCCAACACGTTGTTCATAGGGAACCCCTAAGTCTTCAGATTAAATGCAGGGTCCTGCATAAAAAGCACCTTTCCTCCCCGTAGTTCCACAGAGAAATGGCGAGGAGAGGGTAGAGATAGGAACCAAACTACCTCACAGAGCTGACCAGAGTCGCAGGGAAAAGGGTCTTCCAGGCTGGAGGTGCATTCAATCCAGGTTAGGAAGATAAATAAATAAAGCTATGGCGGTCTGTCTTCAAAGGCTCAGCTGTGTAGGCTGGATGCTGACAAGCACGTGTGTGTGTGTGTGTGTGTGTGTGGACGCGAAGAAATCCTCTTTTCTATCTCAAAGGTAAGCTGCTCTCACCCCTCAGGTGTGAAAATCTACTTAGAAAAAGAAAAACTCTTACGCAGATACAAGTCTAAAGATATTCCATCTGAAGTAAACATCATTCCTTTTATCCAAATTTATAAACAACAAATGTACAATATTTTTACCCAGCGTGGCAGCTGGAGGAGAGGTTGTCAGCAAGCATTCTTTTTTCCAAAATAAATTAATCCTTACTCTGGTGGTTTGAGATTATGCACTGTATTATACAACAGCGCCTTATCAAGCCTCATCAGCGAAGATGGAATTCATGTCTGTAAAATGCTGCAGGCAATCACAGTTTCATATTTTATCATGTTGATAAGGATATCGCACATTCTCTGAAGCATTTCAAAACACTTAAATGAAAAAGGAGAAATGCAACTAAAAGGCTTTTTATATGGTTTGTTGTGGGTTATTATGAGTTATTTATAAACCCAAAAAGAAAGATTTGACATTTCCAATGTAAAAGATTTGAGTATTTAATGGTCCTTTTTTCCTTTTACAATTGAACATCCTCAATCACTTTTTAAATCATTAATATTTACTCTCAGAGCAAGCTAGGCCCTAAAAGGAGAGAATTTTATCTATTTTCTTTCTGACTCTATGTGTTGGGCAGTTCATTTCCTCCCTAGTCTGTAATCCTAGATTCTGTCTACCTCTCTACCCTGGAGACCCAGTCCCCCGTCTCGTACTCCCATCGACTGCCTTTCAGGTGCTTTGTTTGCTATTTTCCATCCATGTCAGGGTCGGAGGGGAAAGTAAAGTTTTGGTCAATTGGTTACAAAAGTTTAAATTATTCCCTCCATAAGTGATAACTGAAAGGCCATTAAAAAGGCTGAGCATGTTCCCCAAGGACACTGACAATGTAGCAAGTTGCTCTTAAGAACAGGAGTCTTTGTTTAGCTTGGTGTGTCAATCTGTTTGGGGCCCTCATCCCCTTCACCTGAGCTGTGTTTGGGAATTTTTCCTACTGCTCAAGTCTATGATAAATGTTTTCACCATCTCCCTGGAACACAGCACGGCCGGTAGAAGATGGCATCTTAATGGGCTAATGCTTAAGTCTCTGTTGATGACAGAAGGCCAGCCACCCTGGGCCTCTGTGAGGACTTCTAATGGTATGAAGGTGACATCAGTGTTTAGGTTCATAAAAGTACAGTAAAGCTGCCGCCTTCCTCCACTTGCCAGAAAGATGAGAAGCCAAGTCAAATGGCCATTAATTTATTTGTCACTGTTTACCTGACACTGTTCCTACAGCCCTTCACATCTGGCTCCCCAGAGTACTCACATTAATGCTCCCCAGGGTACTCACATTTAAATTATGTGGACTGTACAGTGAGTTTCCTCCAAGGCCGTCACTGTAGCCTCCCGTCTGATTGATAACATGACGGAGGGTATCCACCTAGAAGTGAGACAAAACAAAATTCATCATCCCCAAACTATTAAAACATCATCACTTACAAAAGGAAACAATTTGAATTATGTGTGCCATGAGGGTTTAGCATCTTGAATGAGAGACAAATTTATCAATCAAATGTGACTGGCAGAATTTCAACAATTCTTTGCATATTTAAACTCATACATCTGTTTTTCATGCCAGCTAAACAATAACAGCTTCATGGCAATGCAAACTTTTCATCTACACCAACCAAATGTGTGTGGCTGTGGGTAAAAACTACTTATATATACTGGCGCTCTCTCTCTCTCTCTCTCACATACACACCCCTGAAATATGCATAAAAACAAGTAGTTGCTTTCCATTAAGAGGATTAGAAAAACAGCTGAACCTGGAATATACTTTAAGAACTCAGGTTTCTGTATTCTGACTTAAAAAAAATACAGAAATGAAACAGTAATATGTTTTAGAACCATACACACACTGGCACACATGGTTTTTCTATTTTGTTACAGAAGTTAGATGCACCCAACCCCTCTCCATGAGCTCAAGCCAGAGCCGAATGCATTCACAAAGTGTATCAAGTTTGAATCATCCAAAGTCACTGTTCACTTGACTTCTCATTCAATTAAATGGTGGGGCAGATGGGTCACATCTGAAAGCACCCAGCACAGGCTCTGCACGATGTGCAGACCACTTCCGTGGGGCAAGAGGAACGAGTTTTGAGCCCAAACCCTACCCTGCTAGAAAGGCCCCAGCTGAGGCATTTCTCCTACCTGTGATTGCACATTGGCTCCGACTTGGGACCCTTGGTAAGAATCCCCATTCAGACTCTGCATGTTCATGAACATGTCCCCAGAATTTGGGAGGTTAAAAGAACCAGAAGAACCTGGAAAGGAAAGAGTTAAGTAGCTGAATAACAGAGAGCTACACACATAATCCTCAAAGACCCAGAGGCAGGGAAAGGAGAAGAGGTAAAGAAGGGAAAGGTTGTGTACAACATAAAGCATTTCTAGATCTAAGAGGATGGAGAATAACTGCAAGTAGTGAATTTTGCATCTAGAAAAGTCTTAGTGATGGGGAAACCCAACTATGAAACAAAGGAAGAATCAAAACAGAGAAACACCCAGCAGCTGGCTTGGAACCATCCCTTTGTTTTCATTTATCTCCAGGACTTGTCATTAAGCGAGCTCTTCACCATCATTAGCTGTCATGGTGGACAATTACCCAGAGAAGAAACATTTTTCTGAAGCTTAAAAAAAAAAATTCCTCCAGACTTTTTATTATTTATTTTTATTTTAAAAAGGTATTTATTATTTACTTGGCCATGCCAAGCAGCATGTGGGATCTTAGTTCCCCAACCAGGGATTGACCCATGCCCCTTGGAGTGGAAGGGCAGAGTCTTAACCACTAGCCCTCCAGAAAGTCCCTGAAGCTCTTTCTTAGCCATCTACTCTGGCTAACTTTCATCAGTTTCCATGTTCCATTAAAAAGAACCTGGGAAGTGGGGGATGGAGGGAAAAAGAAGACATCAACACAAACAAAAAACCCTCCCTTTCTGAAATTTTAAAGACTATATTTAAATTATCTCCTTAGAAAAGCCCCTTGAATTGCTTCTCAAGCCCATCTGTTTGGGCTAGCTGCACGTCTTTCGTTGCTACTCAAGTTCCCTGTAATTTTAACATTTCCAATTCCATGAAAAATGCCACAAAAAATTTGGCCAAAATGTATTGTATAAGGAGCCAAGATACTGCATCCATGTACTAACTACCATATCTCTCACAGCTAACCACGTCCTGATCAGCTAACCACATGCTGATCAGCTAACCACATGCTGAGCCTACCAAGTCAGCAGAGGTGCTGAGGAGATATAAGGACCGCAGACTTGAGTCTGCAGCCACATGAGGGAGAAAGCACTGTGGTACTAACCCCAGCATTCCAGCCTCATTACTCACAGCAACAGGTCAATTTCCCGCTTTTGCTATTTCACTCGTTCTTTGACAGACCACTATGGATTTTAAAAATGACACCACTATGGATTTTAAAATGACACATGGAACAATATAGCTAAAATAATCATTAGGGATAGCACTGGGCCTCATTGCTGAATTAAAAACCACTTCTAAGTGTGAAAGTTCCAGGTTCTATTGGTAGTGAGGGGCACTCACTATGAACAGTGGGTTTACAGGCCCTCTGGTCATCCACTCATTCACTGATTCCAGGAAGAAGCCTGCATTTTAATAGAAATCTTTATGAATCCACTGTATCCTCAGTATGGCTCTTGTGTGCTGGCCCGTGAGGTGGGGCTGTGTGGCCTCAGGCTTTCTGAGCCAAGGAGGGAGTGAGCACCCATACGCACCAGAATTCGGCGTGGTGGGAGAGTTGGTCTGGTTGTTCTGCACGGCTGCGGCCACTGCATGTGCGGCTGTCACGGCTGTCTTTGCGGCATAGAGGTTGGCTTCTTCCTGAAACTTGCCAATATTCTTCTTGTACCTGATTCGTTTGTTGCCAAACCAGTTGGATACCTATAAATCACAGGGACGTGAATAAGGGGAAGCGAGGGTCAAAGGAGGAAACAAACAAAAATCAAATTTCCGCTACTAACTGTGGGACCCCCGGGGGAGACCTTGGGAGACACTTGATTCTAGCCTGTGATCACATCTCGGGGATAAAGAAGAATGGTGCTGAGGCTCACTCACTCTTTCGGCAAACCTCTCAACACTCTTGGAATAAGACCATTTCTTGGAGTTACTAAAATGGCTGGAAGTGTTGTTCATCAAAAATATTCAGTTGGTATATACCAATTTATATATAAATGATTAGTCCTCCCCCCATCCTCAAAGGAGCTGAAAAACGAAAGGAAACGGTTGTTAAGTTAGGTAAATAATAAGAAACACTTGTGAAAGAATGACTTGTTCTTTTGGGGTCTGGAATAATTTTGGCAGCTACAGTAGAATCATGCTGAAAAGAGTAACATCAATTAATAATGGATGAAAAACCCCTTTGTCTCCCGCCTTAGAAGATACTGTACGTCTGCCAAGATGGCTGCTCAAGTTCTGCCAGTTAACATGTGAGAAGGTCACAACATGAAAACTCAAGCAATTCAATAAGGTCAAATGCAAATACAGAATCAGCAGCTGATTTCATCAGGTGGAATATATTTATTTCTTTTGCAAACTACTTATGATGTCAACCAGCACAAATGGAAGAGATTTCTTAGGAGGATCTTGGCAACAGGCAGATTTCATCACATTTCACTGACAACAAAACTTCAGCCCAAGATGCACTGCTTCTAGTTACATTGAGTGTTCAGGCACCTGGGAGCTGAGCTATATAAAGAAGAAGCTAAAACCCACACAGCAATGTATGAATAGGTACCCACTTTGCTATGTAAAAGGCTCTGACCTCTCTCTTGTTAAAGTAACAGTTTAAAAATACTTTTTAATAATTTCTTAATCATCTTTCAAAGGAGCATGCTGCAGTGGTATCAGACGGCGTGGGTCACAGTTTCATCCTGAATAGCTATTTAGGGACCCTGAGAAAAGGATAAGGAGTGAGTGATATGAACCCTCCAACCCAATTTCTACCAGTGGGCACGCTGGTTAACCATCTCTGCCAAGCCTTTAATTGCTTTGGAAATAGATCTCTCATTCCTCAAGCCATGGTGCTCATCCTTCCAGGGAAAGCTAGAGAGCCCTGGCAAGGGAGCCACACGAGGAAGACAATGTTGGCCTGCTGCTGCCCACATGCAGTCCCATCCTGGGGGGTCACTGTGAGCACATATGCACGTGTACACACGCCAGCACATTCGCTGAAGACCTGTGCAGTTACCATGAGTACAGGTTCAGACAGAAACAAGCCAAAACTCGTCAGGAAGCAAATATGCTGCAGATCAGGCCTTCCTAGCCATTTCTGTTCCACTGTCGTCTCCCTCACCCGCAAGGAAGGATTATGTGTCCCTTCTTTCCTTCAATTCAAACAGTGGTGGTAATAGTAACTATTCAACAAGCATCTCCTTTGCACCAAGCATTACACATGGCCTTTTGCACACATTTTCTCAAGTAGCATCTTAACAATCTCAAGGGCTAGGTGGTTGATTGTCATCACACAGGCCTCACACCTGTTCCAAATCTAATGACCTTCTCTCTCTCAACTTGTTTTACCACTCAGCAGCATCTGACACTTGTAATTATCACCTGTGACATTATGCTTCTGCTTCTCCTTCCCTGACACACTATGGTGTGTGTGTGTGTGTGCGCACATACACACTTTCTACAAGACTCAAGCTCTTAGCTCTCTTCTTTCTCCTTAAGCAATCTTATCTCTATTAACAATTTCAACTATGGTCTCTGTGAACCAGACTTCCACCTCTATCCCTAACTTCTGTGAAGAATTTCCGTTGATTTTTAAGACATTTTCCTATAAATGTTCTGCCACAAGCTGCAGCTCAACAGATCTCGAATGGAACTTGGGTGTTCTTCAGACCTGCGCCTCCTTCTCTATTTTCTGTTTGTGTCGTGGCATCCTCACCACCAGCAACGTGGTACTCACTTCAAATCTGACTCCACTGTAGGCAGCTCCAATGGTTACACAGTTCTTTACTCAGAACTAAGATCTGGTTCCCTTCCAATTCCACGTACAGGCCTTAGTTCCAGTATCTAGGCTGTCACAATATTAGGCTCTCAAACAGACCTGAGGGACCCAACTCCACTCTGCCTTCTTTCAGCCCATATGCTTGGGGCAGGTACTTGGGACAATAGTGTAGGGCGTGCTACTGGGTGGCAGTTAGGTGGGTACACAGGTGATGATGGCCTGGGCCAGGCGGAACAGGAGCTATGGAAAGGGCAGAGATCATGGAAGACAAATAGGCAGGATTTGGCCACCGACTCACAGTGGAGGCCAGGGGAGAGGGAGAGGGCCGATGTGATGCTAACCTGGAGCCCAGGCCCCCAGGAGGATGGACGCAGATGCTCTGGGAGGGATTTTTGCACTAGGAGAAGGCAGCCTCAGTGACTATGAGATTCATTCCCATACCAGAATTATGTCTCTAAAAATAAAGGTTCTGAATTAAGATTGAAAATAACCCTAGTGGTATGCATTCTGGTCATGCTTGTTAAAGCAAGTTCTCATAGCCCTTACTTTCACAAGCCTACCCTACCTTTCACAAGCACGTCCTCAGCTTAGAAGGCAGACCTAGAGAGCTGTCACACAAAAACTCCCTTCAATATACAACATCACTCTAGCTTGTCTGATTAAGACTGTCAGGCCTTTGAAAGAGTTAAATATTGAATATATAGTGGAAACGGAGATATTCCTGGCTGAGAGGGAATTTGGCATTTCTTAAGCATAATTAATGAAAATTCCCGAACTCTGAATTTAGCAACAAAGGCCCATTTTAGAATTCGCTTCTTCTAAACAATTCTCTGTTGGATTCCATACTTTGTAGTTAATATTACCTTGACAATCAGAGAAGCTATAATACATTAATGAAACCTAGCCAGGAAAATCAGATTACAGCTTTATTAACAGTTTCATAATTGAGGAATCTCCATACCATTGAAGGTCTCATCTCCAGATATGTAAGAATCCTGTGTTTATGCATACCCCTGGACCAATCAAACAACAGTCATCACTAATAAAGGTTTATTTAATTCTCATAGTAAAATTTTAATATCACCAGCAGCCTGGGGAAGCTTTAGCAAGTGGATTTGCTTGACATCAGATCGTTTCTATTCTGTTAGTCCCAATACTTCTTAATCTTTAATATCAAGGCAATTAAAATTAATGGCCACTCATCCGAAGCTACTGTGGGCAGTGTTTCCTTGACATCAATTGTTTGATGGGATTACCTAGAGGTTAAACTAACAAGCAAGGTTTAATTGGAAGCAATGAAAGAAGCAGTGATCATATGTTATGTTTAACCTGCATAACCACATCTAAATGAATATCTAAAAATGTTAAACTATTTCTCAAATTAAAATATGCATGTCACATTCTGATATCACAGATTTGGGTATTGCAGCTATCAGCTATTAAGACCACACTGCTGCAACTGGGATCAGTGTAATTAATGTAGAAATCAACACCTAAATTCAGGAGTTCGTTTTCACCTTTTAAAAACAGATGGATACAATTAGTTGCAAAAGTCAGCCAGTAGGAAGCACCAAAAGCTACAGAGCACATGCAGTCCCCTCCTACACGGGGCTCACAGTGGAGTCAGGCTATACACACCTGCTCGAAGGAGAGCAGAGCTTACTCTGTCTTTGAGCTGGAATGGTCTGTACTTTGGTCCCAGAATAGAAACACGGGCAGGAAATTGGTGGAGAGAAAAGGAATATTTTGTCCCGTGCTTCTCTTTTGAGCCGCATATCCGGGATTCATGACTCTGGACTGTGCAGAAGGCAAAGGGCTGGGCAAGAATTTTAAGATCAATTAAATATGAGAATAAAAACACAAGTACTCTCCTCCTCCTACTGATGTTCATCACTACCAGCTCCCAGGCTGAATGCCTTTGGCAATCAGAGGAATGAGTAGTGAGCATTTTTCAGAGTGTTTATTTTCTGGAGCCCTTCTGCAAGGCCAAGAAGTGACTGGAAAAGCTTCTGTTCCCTCTCATTTACTATAGCCATGCATTCCCCTGACTCTATTCACCTGCAGACTGCCAACTGCCTTTAAAAAGTAAAATGTTTTCCTTTTAAAAAAATGTTTTATCTAAGTACAGTTGGTTTAGTGTTAATTTCTGCTGAACAGCAAAGTTATTCAGTTATACATTTGTGTGTGTACTAAGGTGCTTCAGTCGTGTCCAACTCTGCGACCCATGGACTGTAGCCCACCAGGCTCCTCTGTCCATGGGATTCTCCAGGCAAGAATACTGGAGTGGGTTGCTGTGCCCTCCTCCAGGGGACCTTCCCGACTGAGGGATCGAACTGGAGTCTCTTATGTCTACCTGCATTGGCAGGCGGGTTCTTTACCACTAGTGCCACCTGGGAAGCCATATATGTATTTGTTCATATTCATTTCTATCATGGTTTATCACAGAAATCTGAATACACTTCCCTGTACTATAGAGTAGGACCTTGTTGTTTATATATACTAGTTTGCACCTTCTAAACCCAAACTCTCAATCCTTCTTTCCCCAATCCTTCCTCCCCCTTGACAACCACAAGCCTGTTCTCTTCATCTCTGAGTATGTTTCTGTTTCTTAGATATGTTCATTTGTGTCATATTTTAGATTTCACATATAAGTGATATCATATGGTATTTGTCTTTGACTTACTTCGCTTAGTATGATTATCTCTAGACCCATCCATGTTCCTGCATATGGCATTATTTCATTCTTTCTTATAGCTGAGTAATATTTCACACACACACACCACATCTTCTTTATCCATTCATCTGTTAATGGGCATCTAGTTTGTTTCCATGTCTTAGCTATTGTAAATAGTGATGCCATAAACCTAAGGGTGCATGTATCTTTTTGAATTACAGCTTTGTCTGGGTATATGCCTAGAAAAGGGATTGCTAGATCATATGGTAACTCTATTTTTAGTTTTTTGAGGAACCTCAATACTGTTCTCCATAGTGGCTACACCAATTTACATTCCCACCAATGGTGTAAGAGGATTCTTTTTTTCCACACCTTCTCCAACATCTGTTATCTATAAGCTTTTTAATCATGGTCATTCTGAGCAGTGTGAGGTGGTACCTCTTTATAGTTTTGATTTGCATGTCTCTAATAATTAGAAACAATCAGCCTACTTTCATGTGCCTATTGGCCATCTATATGTCTTCTTTGGAGAAATGTCTATTTAGGTCTTTTGCCCATTTTTTATTGGGTTCTTTTTTTGGTTATGAGTTGTATGAGTTGTTTGTATATTTTGGAAATTAAGCCTTTGTTGGTCATATCATACACTAAAAAGGAAACACTAGAAAGGGACTGTAAGCAAACAATCCCTTTTAAATCATACCAAAAAATATTTAGGAGTAAACCTGACAAAGGAGGTAAAAGATTTATATGCTAAGAATCACAAACATTAATAAAAGAAACTGACGATGACTCAAAGATGGAAAGATATCCCATGCTCTTGGACTGGAAGAATTAATATGGTTAAAATGGCCAAACTACCCAAACAATCTATACATTTAATGTGATTCCTATCAAATTACCCATGACATTTTTCACAGAACTAGAACAAATAATATGAAATTTTACACAGTACGATAAAAGGCACAGAATTGCCAAAGCAATTCACAGAAAAAAGAACATAGCAGGAGACATACCCTTCTCAGACTTCAGATAATACTACAAAGCTACGGTAATCAAAATAGCATGGTACTGGCACAAAAACAGACATACGAATCAATGAAACAGAACAGAAAGCCCAGAAATAAACCCACACACCTATGGACAATTAATCTTTGACAAAGGATGCAAGAACTCA
This sequence comes from Budorcas taxicolor, assembly GCF_023091745.1. Classification (NCBI taxonomy): domain Eukaryota; kingdom Metazoa; phylum Chordata; class Mammalia; order Artiodactyla; family Bovidae; genus Budorcas; species Budorcas taxicolor. Next base: position 155,964,293 of record NC_068920.1, on the reverse strand, counting down.
TAATGAGGAGAAGACAGTCTCTTCAGCAAATGTTGTTGGGAAAGTTGGACAGCTACATGTAAATCAATGAAATCAGAACACATCCTTACATCAGACACAAAAAGAAACTCAAAATGGCTTGAAAATTTAAATATAAGACATGATACCATCAGAATCCTAGAAGAGAACATAGGCAAAACATTCTCTGGCATAAACTGTACCAATATTTTCCTAGGTCAGTCTCCTAGGGCAATGTAAAGAAAAGCAAAAAATAAGCAAATGGGATTTAATCAAACTTATAAGCTTTTGTACAGCAAAGGAAACCATAAATAAAAAGATAACCTATGAACTGGAAAAAATTAAAATGTTTTTAAATGTGGACTCTAAAAAGACAAACTCAGAGAAACAGAGTAGAGTGGAAGTTACCAGGGATTGATTATAGCTAATAATACTGTATCACATACTTGAATGCTGCTAAGAGAGTATATCTTAAGTGTTCTCACCAGGAAAAACAAATGGTAACTATGTCATGGGATGGAGGTGGTGTAGCTAACAGTGTGCGGTAATTATTTTGCAATTTTTAAATATTGTATCAACCCACTGCACACCTTGAACAGTGTTATGTTTCAGTTATACCTCAATAAAGCTGGGGAGAAGAGTAAAAATGCTTTCCAAATATAGTAACTAAATTCAACTTTCGTATCACTTTTTTAGTTTTTTCAAAAATATACCTAGTACCTTCTACTCACTTAGAATCTTTAACTCTGAGGTAGATACATAGGATGTGGGCAGTATCACATGTTGGATAAATACTTGGAACTTGGTCTGGTTTCAGATCCACACTGTTTTTTACTACGAGTGGCCCTGGACAGATTATTTTATTATTCCTCTCATACACAATGAGAACAATAATAAGAAGTGTAATATATTTCTCATAGAAATGTTCAGTACATTAATGATTTGGGCCCATAGTGATTCGGTTCAGTTCAGTTCAGTTGCTCAGTCACGTCGGACTCCTTGCGACCCCATGAATCGCAGCACGCCAGGCCTCCCTGTCCATCACCAACTCCCGGAGTTCACTCAGACTCATATCCATTGAGTTGGTGATGCCATCCAGCCATCTCATCCTCTGTCGTCCCCTTCTCCTCCTGCCCCCAATCCCTCCCAGCATCAGAGTCTTTTCCAATGAGTCAACTCTTCGCATGAGGTGGCCAAACTACTGGAGTTTCAGCTTCAGCATCATTCCTTCCAGAGAACACCCGGGACTGATCTCCTTCAGAATGGACTGGTTGGATCTCCTTGCAGTCCAAGGGACTCTCCAGAGTCTTCTCCAACACCACAGTTCAAAAGCATCAATTCTTCGGTGCCCAGCTTTCTTCACAGTCCAACTCTCACGTCCATACATGACCACTGGAAAAACCATAGTCTTGGCTACATGGGCCTTTCCTAACACTATTAATTGTCACTGCCACCCATGTTTTATCAGTGAAGAGTCAAGAGATGCAGACTATACACAAATGGCCCTAAATCGTATAGTGAAGGATGACAAATCCGCGTTTCAACCCCATAACTCCCCATCAATCCCCCCCGTTTTATAATTAACTGAGGTGTGTTTATTGAATATGTGTTACAGTTAGTGCTGTACTAGGTGCCATAGGGAGACAAAAGAATAAACAGGAACTCCTACTTGCCTAGAACGTACAATCTGGTCATAAAAACAATGCTACATATTCAAATGATTAACAAAAATTGCATGATGGTGATGATAACACACTAAACTGCAGAGAACAGACTCTAAGTGCACAAGGAATCTGGAGGAAGATAAGCCCCAGCAGGTCTGGGAAATCAAAGGAGAATTCAAAGGTAAGGTGAAATTTGAACTGGACTTCAGCTTCAATTCAATTCAATAGTATTTCTACTGAGACTCCATATTTCAGAGGTACAAACCGCTAGAAGCCCTGTTCAAACAAAGAAGCCAAAAACATAAGCTGCCTCCATCTACCTGGACCTCTCCAAGATCTGAGACTTTTTCTATTTTCTAACTTGACTCCCCTTTCCCTGAATTTCTTCTCTTTTATAATGAAAGGGGAAACAGACACCATTCTAAAGGAAAAGAGGAAAGGGGAATCAAGCAGTGTTTCTGCAAGGAGTGCTTCTGGAAGAAGTTAGGTCTAACAAGTGAGGAACACTTTCATTGTGGAGAACAAGGGAGCCGAGAGAGAGGGAGAAGCCATGGGTACCAGGGTGAAGCACCTGATGAACCAGCAGCCTCTGGCTAAGAAACAGGAGAGGGGAGAGTGCTCCAGGCCAGGGAAAGCCTGAAGAGGAGCTCTGCTGGCGCTCTCACCCACACCACCCCAGGGCTAAGTGGGAGGGAGACTGCGACTGCGAGGAACAGTTCCTGTGAGACCACCCGAAGCCAGGTGAGGCAGCCTTTTGTCTAGGCGCCTGTCCCATATTAGTAGTCTGCACACCTTTTGCTGGAATACTGCCTTAAAAAAAAAAATCAGGTACTTGCTCATACATTTTTTTCTCCTTTGTACATTTTTTAAGTTGGCATCTACAATTTTTCATTATGAGCTTACAGTTATAAACAATGTTATTTTAGTATGCCATAAATGTTAACATTTTAAAATGAAACTGTAACACTGTTCTTTAAAATGCATCCAACCAAATATAAATAGCAAATTGATACCCACTATCCATTTTAAAAACATATAAACTTGTTTTTCTTTAATAGTCAAAATTTTTGTGTTCTCTTTTGTTTTTGGAACTGTATTTCCATTTCATTTCCCTCCCATATTATACTAATGCAATATACTTTATATTTTACAAGTGATATATGGAAATTTAAAATTTTAAACTCTTTTTTATTTCCTGTAATTATAAGGCTCTACATGCTTAACATGTTCTAGATTAAGCTATCAGTACAGTGAGTCTAAAATTGATCAAAGCAATACAAATACTTATTTTGCTAAATAATACTTACTTTGACCATCAAAAGTAAGGTTTTATCACACATTTATTTTTTTTAATAGCTGAAAAAAAAAACACTTTATTGTTAAAAGTTCTATCTTTTATCAGCATTGAAATTCCCCCTTATGAAGTCAGAATTCTTCAGAGGGGAGCATTGGTTTAATTCTGATTCACTAACTTATTTGTAAACCACTGAATACTTCGAACACATTTTTCAATTCAGAATTAACACATGTATTTCTTAAGCAGAACGGTGCTGGGTTGTAAAGTGCTGACTGAAGGAGGTTTGGTTACCAATATTTCACATAATCCTTTTTTGAGCACCAGAAAGGGTCTCACACTTTGGGGCAATGAGTGGGAGTACCTATTTCATAAAGTGGGAAAAGAACAGGTGGAAAGGGGAAGAGGAAAAAGGACAACCACGTGAACTTCTACCCCAGCAGCTTTCAGAGGCAAGTGGGTTTTAGGAAAGAGTATGTATATATCCTAGAAAAGGCAATAGCACCCCACTCCAGTACTCTTGCCTGGAAAATCACATGGACAGAAGAGCCTGGTGGGCTACAGTCCATGGGGTCGCTAAGAGTCGGACATGACTGAGCGACTTCACTTTCACTTTTCACTTTCATGCATTGGAGAAGGAAATGGCAACCCACTCCATTGTTCTTGCCTGGAGAATCCCAGGGACGCGGGAGCCTGGTGGGCTCTATGAGGTCCGTCTATGGGGTCGCACAGCGTCGGACACGACTGAAGCGACTTAGCAGCAGCAGCAGTGTGTATATATACATTTATATATACATACATACACACACACATAAGGAAAGCTGACCAGTGAAACCCTTTTAAAACCATGCATGCCCTTGTACCTTCTGGAAAATCTTCACCTACTCTGTGAAGCATGTGCATCGCGTTAAGACTGCTGCCTTAAGTGAGCAGGCACACTCTGTTCGCATTAACTTCTTTTATTTATTTATTTATCTTAATTAGTTAGTTTATTTTTTGGTTGCACTGTGCAGTTTGCGGGATCCTAGTTCCTCAACCAGGGAGAGAACCCATATCCCCAACAGTGGAAGCCTGGAGTCCCAACCACAGGACCACCAGGAAAGCCCCATGGTTGCATTAATTTCTCTGTGTGAAGACATGTGGAAGTCCCTTGCACAGGATGCATCTAGGGAAGACCTTGAGCTGTAAAAACAAGGCTCACTCAGGCAGTCACTTCGATGTGTCACAGTGACCTTTCAGAGCTCAACAAAGAACAAATTTGTCAGCATCAGGAAATCAAAGACATTTAAAGAAATAAACAGAGCAGTAGACACACTTTACTTATCCTTTAGCATAACCTTTCTGTAAAGCAAGCCAGCAAATATGGATAGACATATGCTTGGATTCAGCATTACTTAGAATTTATCTTGAGTAAATATTTAGAGATACATATGAAAGAGATTTGTTACAGTCTTACTTAAAATAGTAAAAAGAGAGGAGAAATTAATTTATAGCATATCTGTATAATGGAACATGATCACTGATTAAAAATGTTGAAGACAAATATTTATTGACATGGGGGGACTATTCACAGTGTATTGTAAAGGGAGGAAAGGGCTTTTTCTTCCTTCTCATAGAGGATGAGAATTTGAGGTGGGGTAAAAATACACATAGACATACATAGGTGAGTACATGCAAACATACACATACATGTATGCATACAAAAAGTACTAGGACATGCATCTTTTATCATTTGGAATGGGTTTACAAGTAAATTCTAATTTTGTGTTTTTCTGTTTTCAAATATTCAAATTGATTTCAGATGAGTAATTGCTGGGTTTTTTTTTTATTAGAAAAAAAGACTTTCAAAAAAACATGCACTTTTCAATGAAAACTATAACCAATCTTCTTTCTAAAAAAAAAAAAGTCACTTAGAAGTCATTTAGTAATCCTGAAGAGTGTAACTGCCAGGCACTGTGCTGGCTCACACAGCTACAGGACTCAACAATCCCATTCCTATATTCTATCTGAAGGATGGGGTTGGCAGATCTGAGAATTCTTGAAATAATTAAAATCAGATACTTTGTAATTCTCAATCCACTAAAGTTCCCCAGATTGCTTTGCCTTTAAGAAAAATGTCATATTCAAATTTCAAAAGCTAGACTATGTCTATATAGTCACTGAAAGCCAATTTATTAATTAGCATTAATTGTACCTTACATTTCAAATTCTATCACTCCATTTATTTACCATTTTAATAACAATGTTAAATAAAAGAGAAAAATTATTACATAATGACTTAATCTTCAATAGGGAGAAGTGTAGAACTTTAGAGTTCATCCTCAGTTTGGCTTCCTTAAAGACTTAAGGGAGAGAATCAGCACTTGTTTGGAAAAGCAGCAGCTGACACCCAAACATAATTACTGAGATTAGCAAACTGAAAATTTATGAAGCACAGATCTTAGAAAAATTTGCCATTGTGTTTCCAATGTTTACTTGTGATGCATACTTTATGTACTGTGCCTAATTAAATGCAACAGATTATGAAATGTTGAAAGGCCAAGTCGTGTATAATGGAACATGTAGTTTATTTACACTGTAAACAATTTTACCTCTAATAAATAGTTTCTCCCTAATCAATATGTTTTCATCCCCATTATGTGGTTCGATTTGAAATGAGGGATGGAAGCCAGATCCTGTTCAATTTTTAAAGTTAATGGTTTTAATAAACTAAATCTCATTCCATTCCTCTCCTTCCCAAGGGCACACGATCAGTAAAGTTTATAAAAAGACAGAAAGGCTGGACACACTGTAGATGACCACACGTGTGCATTCCCTTGAGAACCCAGAGGGCACCTGAGAGCCGCCAGACCTGCGTGTGAATCCCTGCTCTGTAATTTCCTAGCTGCGTCAACTTCGTGCAGTCACATCATCTAAGTTCTCCTTTCCTGGTCTACAAGATGGGGTAACGATGCCTGCTCCCCACAGGGCTGCCTTGAACGCTAAATGAGATAATATGTTAAAAGGCACAGGATTGTGCTTGGGATGTGCTAGGCACCAGGTAAGTGTTAGCTCTTCCTGTTCTTAAAACAACAAGAGCAACAACAAAAAACCCTCTGCAGGTCACACTTCCTCTCATCACAAGGTCAGGTCACCCTTTCTGTGAGAGTTCTGGATTCTGAGAGAGCCTGTCTCTGCCCCCAGTACTGGCAGGGTCCTGGCAGTGGGGACTAGGGAGCAGGGAGCAGTGAGAGAAGGGAAAAGGGGCTGCTCCCTTGTACACCTGTGTGTGATAAGCCTTCTTATCACACAGGAAGGTGACATCTGACCGAGAGCTCCTGTCCGCCCGACTGTGGAGCGTGGTTCCACACAAGCGACTGGCAGCTCTACCCTGGCCTCCCAGTCCCTTGCTTGCTGCTATCCCAACACAGCCACTTGCCGGACAAGACAGTGGACCTGGAATTTGTAGGAAACCTGGGTTTGGATCCTAACTGTGTATTTTAACAGTGGCCATTTATGGAGAGCTCATTTAAAGCCAGTCATTTTACCAGGAATTTTACACTATTATCTTATGTAGCACCACAAAGACCCAGTTTAACTGATGTGAAAACTACAGTCAGAGAGTTTATCTAGCTTGCCTGAGAGCCACACCTTTTCCTGTGCTTTTCCCGCCATAACTTGTGTAATAAGACTTGCTTTTCCTTAATATTCTTCATAAAACAAAATTCTTCTTTCAATTTTTTATTTTCTATTGTATTAAGTGGTTAGGGCTACCAAAGCAGGGAATCCCATGGAGGCTATAGGGGAACCTATTCAATTGTACACCTACCTGACACATTTTTAATTTTTTAATGAGAGAAATAATTTTTTCTCTCAAATTTTCAGCCTACTTTTTCAGTGTAAAATATTTCATTTCCTTTACGGTTAAAATGTGAGCTAGCTCAAGAATCCAGACCATTTCATTTTCTTTTTAGAAAGTAAACTCCAAACTCTGAACAACTGACTTGAAAACCAGCTTTTGGAAACACAATTCACTTCTAACGGGAGAACTGAACAACAGAAATTCTGTTTCCATAGTGTCTGAAATAATTTAAAACAGATGCACTTGTCAAGTACTGTATTTTTTTGTATTTGAGGCTGTGAAAAATTTTATTGCCATAACGTGCTGACACCCTTACAGTTTGGCTCTGCCCTTTGTACTCAGTGCATGATAGACTGGTAACTACTCGTGACATTCACAGAGAGGCGCATCTGCAGAAGTACATAAAGCATCAGCCTCGCGGCCACAGTACATGAGGAACAGATGACACAGTTCATCTCTCTAAAACACACGCTGAGGGGTGGTTCTAAATTACCACAGACAATGTTTTCAGTTAAAGATTCCTTTAAAATTATTTCTCTCATTAAAAAATAAAAAATGTATCAGGTAGGTGTACAACTGAATAGGTTCCTCTATAGCCTCCATGGGATTCCGTGGTAACTCAGCTGGTAAAGAATCTGCCTACAATGCAGGAGAGACCCCAGTTCAATCCCTGGGCTGGGATGATCCACTGGAGAAGGGATACCCTACTTATTCCAGTATTCTTGGGCTTCTCTGGTGGCTCAGCTGGTAAAGAAAGCGCCTGCAGTGTGGGAGACCTGGGTTTGATCCCTAGGTTGGGAAGATCCCCTGGAGAAGGGAATGGCTCCCCACTCCAGTATTCTGGCCTGGAGAATTCCACGGACTGTATAGTCCATGGGGTCACAATGAGTCGGACACAACTGAGCAACTCACTTTCACAGCCTCCATGGAAAGACTCTTTGACAGATTTTGGATTTTTTTTGGTTTGCTTGTTCTTTTAAAGAGTTTTTTTCTTTTTTAGATGTGCGCCATTTTTAAAAAGTCTTTTTGAATTTGTTACAATATTGCTTCTGTTTTTTGTTTTGATTTTTTGGCTTCAAGGCATGTGGGATCTTAGCTCCCGGACTAGGGATCGAACCTGGGCACCCTGCACTGGAAGGCAAAGTCTTAACCACTGGACCACCAGGGAAATCCTTCTTTGACAGACTTTTGAAGCATCAGCATCAAGCTGTGAAACTGACTCCCATCAGCTGCAATGAGAGGCAGGGCCGTTTCCCAAAGCAACACATCAGCATTCCAGAATTAAAACTCAAGAGCATTTTTAAACAACAGTAGACCACATTTCTGTCCAGATAACTTTCGCGTAAATCTAATTCACTTTTTAAAAAATTTTGTTTATTTTTAATTGGTGGAAAATTTTCCTATAGTGTGTTGGTTTCTGCCGTACAACAATGTGAATCAGTCATAATTATAATCTAATTTCTGTAATTGAAAACATCAAAATGTATTCCGTGTCCTATGTAAGAAATCTGGTAGTCGAGCCTTTTGTTTCATGGGAACCTGTATTTATTCAAATGCCTCTCCCTACCAAATGATACACACCCCAGTTTTCTTTTTAAAAATCCAGAAATTTCACTGAATTTGTGTAAAATATAAATACTTATCCTCAAAAGATAGCCTACCCTTTCAACATACATAATTAACTCTCATTAAAAATGAACGACGTGCATTTTTAGAGTAAAGAATACACTTAGGGTAGACCTATTCAGAGACTAAGAACAGACACAACCTCACTCGACCTCCAACTCCCCACCCCACGCCCACTCTAGCTCGCATCTATGAAGCCTGTGAAAGCCTAGGAGCCGAGGGCTTCTAGCAACGAGTTTGCCAGTGGCCAGGGCATCTTTCCCCTCTTTCTTCTGGGAACTTTATGAGGCTCTACAAATACAACCTACCTGGAAAGAAAACCCTGGTTGAATACATGACAAATGAGCATTTAAGGAGCATTCACCACATACCAGGCCCTGTATTAGGCAGTCGACATGTATGATCTCATTTAGCCCTCAAACTTCTGAGGAAATTATCACAACCCTAATTTTACAAGTCACAAAACGGGAACTTCAGGTTAAATAATTTGCTTAATGTCACACTGCTACTTAATAATGATAGGGTGGAGTCTGTTTCTGTATCTTACCAATTTCTCAAAACAAGTGATAGGAAAGAAAAGTTGTTGTTTGTTGTTTTTTAGTTGCTAAGTCGTGTCTGATGCTTTTACAACCCCATGGACTGTAGCCCACCAGGCTCCTCTGTCCATGGGACTTTCCCAGGCAAGAATACTGGAGTGGGTTGCCATTTCCTTCTCCAAGGAATCTTTCCAACCCAGAAATCAAATCTGCGTCTCCTGTGTTGGCAGGCAGATTCTTTACCACTGGGCCACCAGGGAAGCCCAAAGGAATAGTATCATTGCCTAAATGCAACACAAGTAACAACACAGGTTTGGTAGAGAATCTGGTGTACCTGAAGGGCAATGGGCTAAATATCTAACTTTAGGAAGTCAAGAGGGAGAAAAGGAAACTATTTATACCAGTCTTGGAGAATCTCCCCTGTTTTAGAGGATGGGAAGGTGGGGCAGCCATGCTCCATGGCTTGTGGGATCTTAGTTCTCCCATCAGAGACTGAACAAGGGCCCTTGGCAGTTAAAGGGTGGAGTTCTGACCACTGGACCACCAGGGAATTCCTATCCCATGAATCTTAATAGTTGTGTTTTCATTATCATTCAGTTAGTTTTTTATTTATGTTTTTTGAGCTTCTGTTATTAAGTACATACAAATATAGAACTGCTGTGTCATTAATATTTAGTGTCTCTTTATCTGCAGTAATATTTTTTGTCTTGAAGTGTTCTTTATCTAATATTAATTAAGAAATGCCAACTTTCTTTTGGTTATTGTTTGCATGTTGTATTTTTTCCCCCACACTGTTATTTTCATTCTTTCTGTGTCATTATACTTTAGATATATCTATTAGAGAATATAAGAAATTAGCTTTTATTTTTATATCTTATTCAACAATATTTGCTGATTAGATTTCATTTGTGTTTAATGCAGCTACTGAAATATCTGGGTTTAAATCTATCATCTTACTAAGCGCTCCCTATTTGTCCCACTTACTGGGTTCTTTTTCTAATCCTTTCTTGCCTTCTTTTAGACTGCTTATTTTCAAAAATTATTCTACATTTCCTTCTTTATTTAGAAGTTATACACTCCTTTAGTATTCTTTAGGTGATTCCCTAAGAGATTATACATTCTTAACTATCAAAGTCTAACATTAACTGGTACTTTTATGTTAATTGGTATTTTTACCATCTTTTGCAAAAAATGTAAGAGCATTAGATAACTTAAAAGGCATTATTACTGTGTATTTTAATTCTGTATGTATTATAAACAAATAGGATCTTATTATTATTATTATTTTAAACACAGTATTTATTTAGACTCACATACACATTTACCCTTTTCTTTGCTTTCCACTCCTTCCTGTACTTCTGCCTTCTATCTGAAATATTTTTACTTCTGCCATATTTTTTGTGCTTCCTTTAGAGAGAAAATGGGACAAATTCTCTCAACTTTTTACCGAGAATGTCTTCATTTCACCTCTACTATGAAAGATCATTTTTGGCAGATACAGAATTCTAGGCTGACATTTAATTTATTTCATCTCTTTATCATTCTACAGTATTATGGCTTTATTGTTTTCATTAAGAAATCAGCAGTCAGCCTAATGGCTATGCCTTTGAAGTCACTCTTATTTCTCCCACTGGTGGTTTTTGTTTTCACTGTGTTCAGTGTGGATTTCTACTTATTAATCTTCTTTTGAAATTGTACCTTTTGGTAAATCTAGGGCTTTAGAGTCTTTCATCAGTTTTGGAAAGTTAGAAGCCTTTACATTTCAAATATTGCTTCTGACACACTATTATGTTTGCTTCTGGGACTGCAATTACATTTATGTTAGACTTCTTACTATACCTTCAGTGTCCCTTACTCTTTCTCCTGATTTTCTATCCTATTGTCTCTCCATTCTTCAGCATGGTTATTTTCTTATGACCCATCTTCCAGTTCACTAATTCTCTCTTCAGCTATGTTTAACCTGCTTTAAAATCCATACACTGAATTCTTAATTTTGGTTACTTTATTTTTGTTTCTAAAATATCCATACAATGTTTTTTATGGTTTCCAGCTCTCTGACAAAATTCTCCATTTTGCTTATTGTGCTAAATATATAAAGCATAGTATTTTATACTCCATATCAGATCCTTTTATTCTCTAAAGTTCTTTGAATCTGTTTCTATTGTCTGTTATTTCTGCTGGTTTCAATATATATTGTTATGTCTTCTTCTATGTCTGTCCCCCCCCCCCCCCCCGATTGTGTCCCCAATGTTGTACTTGTTTTGTTTATAAAAACAACTTCAAGTCTAGAATGGTGCTATCTTTCTCCACAAAAAAAATTATACTGGCTTGTCCAGGCAGTGACAAGGACTAGCAATCCAAGTCAAGGACTGAGGTATTTTGAAACAGAATTACAGGCTCCGTGAGGGTCTATGTATACTTCCAATAGATCCCTGCTACTAAGATGTAGCTCTGGTAGTATAAGCCCTAACACAATGCAAGGGAAGCAAGGTATCCTCCCCCTTCATAGGTCCCAGATACCCTTACACCAATTCCTGCCTCCTCAGCCCTTCAAAGTTGTCAAAAGCACAGCTTAACCTCTTAATCATCCTCTCAGAGCTGACAAACAACCCATGGAAAAGTCATTACTTGTGGCCTTATTTTCTTCTTACCTGCAAATTCCCTCACCAACATCATCCATTCAACTATGAATTTAAGTGAATGATTCTTAGGCTGAATCTTTAAACTTGATCTTTCCCCTAAATTATATTTCCAAACTGAACATTTCCCAACTGGGATACTGATGGCAAGGCAAATCTGGCATATCTTTACTCTCCCCTCCATCAAACCAGCATTTCCTAAAAAGAACATAAATAAATAAATAAGGAAATGCTAAGGGCTTTTTTTTTTCTTATGTGTTTCCTATATCAGTTAATAATATCACCATCTTCAATTATGTAGGCTAAAAACTTCCACTATCTTCTACTCTTTCTTTCTTATATGCATATCCAATTGTTAACCCAACCTCCAGAATACCAATTCTATCCCCAAAATACTTTAAAAATGTATCCCTGTTTTCTGCTTTCAATGGCCTAATTTGAATCTTTACCACCTTTTTCCTAAACTATGCCACTAATCCCCTACTATAGTTGCTCTCATTCTAGGGTTTTCCCTTTCAAACTGACCTTACACATTAGTGCTAGATTTATCTTTCATAAATCTGATCACATCACCCCAACCCATAAATCTATATTGCCCTTATTTTACTTCACAGCACTTATTCAGCACAGGGCATTATATATAATATTTGTATTTAAAATATAAGATATATAACATATATAATTATACATTATTTATATATAGGGCTTCCCAGGTGGTGCTAGTGGTAAAGAAAGTGAAAAGTGAAAATCACTCAGTCGTGTACAACTCTTTGCAACCCCATGGACTATACAGCCCATGGAATTCTCCAGGCCAGAATACTGGAGTGGATAGCCAATCCTTTCCCCAGTGGATCTTCTCAACCCAGGTCTCTCACATTGCAGGCAGATTCTTTACCAGCTGAGCCACCAGGGAAGCCCAAGAATACTGGAGTGGGTAGCCTATCCCTTCTCCAGCGGATCTTCCTGACCTGGGAATCGAACTGAGGTCTCCTGCATTGCAGGCAGATTCTTTACCAGCTGAGCTAGTGGTAAAGAACGGCCTGCCAATGAAGGAGATGCAAGAGACATGGGTTTGATCCCTGGGTTGGGAAGATCTCCTGGATACAGAAATGGCAACCCACTCCAGTATTCAGGCCTGGAAAAATTCCAAAAATAGAGGAGATGAGGGGGCTTTGGTTCCTTACATTCCAAAGAGGTGGACACACTGAGCATACACAAACACATACATTATATATATATATATGTATAAATTATCCTTCTCTCCTCATTAGAATGTAAGCTCCACAAGGACAGACTAGCACAGTGACCAAAAAATCACTTACTGAATGAATAATGTATAACTAATTAATTAATGCAAAACAAATCTAAACTGGTCAACCATATAATTATAGGCATAATTACAGACATCTAAACATCGTAATTGTAGGCCTTCCCCAATCAGGCTCCAGCTTGGCTTTCTATCTAGATCATTTCTCCAGCAAATGCTCACTGAGTGTCTAAGTGCTGTACACTCTTCTGGGCATTCAGGATATAGTGCTGACTAAGATCACAGTCTCAATCAACAGGGAATTCACCAGCTATCAGAAGAATAGCATTAAACAATTTATCAGTTACTTACAATTGTGGTAAGTGTTATCAAGGAAAAGAATGAGAAGCTATGAAAGTATATAATAGAGGATATGAACTGGAAGTTCAAGCAAAACTTTCTTGAAGAATTGATATTTGAAGTAAGCTTTGAAAGAGCAGTAATTAAAATATTTATGCAAATGTGTAGGAAGGTCAGGGTTAGACCATCCCACGCAGGAGAAACAGCATAATAATAACTATTATTATAATTTTTCTTACTCTTTGATAAGCACTCTGCTTGGGGATTTATATATATTCTCACTGAAACTCACTGTAGCTTTATTTAGCTATTTTTATTCAAATTATACACAAGGAAATGAGGCACAATAAATTTAAATGACTTGCCCAAGTTCACAGAGTTTTAATTTGAGGGTACTTTCCTAATCCTCACTAAACCCCTCCTGGTACCATATTCATTGGCACCCATATGCATTGGTACATTCCCTCGGATAACTCTGGTATCCTGTCAACAACACAACTGTCTGTCTCCCTCAAGGAATTTGACATTTCTCAGCGAAAAGAACATTATCTTATTCACCTTTCTTTGCCACAGTGATCACAGTAGGCACTCAGTGCCTGCTGAGAGAATCACGAAAACAGTCCAAACTCCTGGTATGTACATTTGGATGGATCAAATTAACTTACTTATACTATGTAGCTTCTACTTTCAAAAATCCATACATGTTTCAGAAAAATGACATGCTCTCCACATGAGAGAAGGAACTGACAGAAGAAGGAAGAGAAGCCAAAAGACAAGAACAAAGGAAGCACAAGAGCATCTCTGGAGAATCCCAGATTTCCTGGATGAGGTTACCACTCAGAGCTGGTTCTGATCGGTCTTTGCCCTTCAGGCTACACTATATTTCCTATTTTCACTCTTCCCTATCTATATCTACTCTCATCCTACTCTGGGCGCCAAGAGGCTGACCTATATGCCTCGAGGCTTCTGGGCAAAGGAAAGTCACTGGTAGGAGATGAGGAGAGACAAAAGTAAGGTCAGCGTATTTGTTCCCCAGACTCCCTCATTGTAATACTGCTTTTACTTAAGATCTCAGTTACTGGCCTTCTCCACACAGCTTCTAGGTCGTGGGTTCCTATAATCTTCCTTATCTCTTTAGGCCAAGAGGTAGTAAAAGAACCAAGCAGGACCAGCATTATCCTTTGTGGTTTCCCTACACTCTGCCCACACTTGTGTAAACAGTCACTTTACTAAGGTATCCTCAAATTATTCTAATTCGAGTGTGCCATCTGTTTTCTCCTGGGACCCTGACTGATACTTTGGCTTGTTGGTCTGACCACAGAATTGAAGCAGTGGAAAGGTGAGATGCAATGATGACAGACTGGAATGCTCAAAGGGAAAGGACAGACAAGGTGGTGAAAGGGACAAACACTGGAGGGACTGTGATTCTGGTTATGGCTTCTTCTTGATAGGAAAACTCAAAAAACACTAAGCTGGAAATCGTCTCTCTATCCTTAGTTGGGTGTCACATCAAACAAGTATTACAGACTCCCTTAAAGAAGATTCTCTAAGATGAATATAATACCTGACATCCCTGGAGCAAGCGTTAGGCACCAAGTTAATCACAGTGCTGACTGTTAGCAGAGAAGAACAATTAAAAATCAGTGGCTTCCCTGTTTTCTTGAAATTGTGCAGATATGCCTTCTCTGTATTTGGAGTTACAACATCATCAAAGGTCTCATCTTTTTACAACCTGCTCCTTTATTCTCTGCACATTGTTTAATGACATCGCATCTCCACGAGGACACACAATCAGAGACTTCACAGAACAGAGGGTTTGCAGCCTTCTTTTAAGACAGTGTGAAAGATCCACTTCAACAAAATAGCTGCCATTCTCCTGTAACTCATCTCTAGTTCACCAACTGCGTACTTAGAGTAGAAATCCGCTTCTGCCTTCTCTCTACCGCCAAAATCACTGAAAAGGCTGTTATGGATAGCTGCAAAAGATACTGTAATTTGATAGCCATCTTTTTTTCCTGCTCTAATTATTATTTTAACGGGCTGCTTCTTATTTTAATAGATTTTTTTAATAAAGAAATCTTACTTACAAATTTTAATTAGCTTACTGAATATTCACTGCTTTGGAATAAGTAGTTTAATGAGTAAGGAGACCTCAGACTACTAACTAGCCTGGAGTCTCTAAGTAGCTTAGGGGGAAATGATGCAGCCCTAGTGATATAAGCCCAGCCTGTACCTCACAAACCAGGACTCTGAGCCGGGGCCCAAGGGAAAGAGGAATCACATTGCTTCTTGCAGGAAAAAAAGTAAAAATCTGTTTTATTTCTTTTTATCAAGAACTTCTATGTAAGAACTTTCAGCTCTCCCACTCACCAAGACTTGTGACTCTTCTCAATTCATTTAACTTCTCTGAACATGCCTCCTCATCAGTAAGGGTTATGTAATTTTTTCCACACTAGACAGTTACAGAAATGGGTCTTCTGTACTGCTTTAAAAAGCTACATTAGTTAGATATCTAAGTTGGATGAATGAATGAATGAACTTAATGCTGCAAATTAAGCACTCTATTATTTCAGGTTCTCATCTGCTAAAAAAGAAAATCAATCTTTTCTTTACAGTACACTTCAATTACAGTAGCGGTGAAGAATAAGTTAACATTTTTCATTCTAAAAACACCTGGCAAAGAAAGGAGGGCCTGAGTTATTTAAATTCAAAATTGGAATCAGGAGAACAATGGAGTTTTTTGTGACTTACTAACTTGAATAATCAAGGCAAGTTAGCTCTACTCCAAAAAGTAAAAGCATATTAATATCTGCCCCACTGATTAGGAATATATGACAATTTTAACTATGATTCTCGGCACTCATGAAATTTCTTTCTTTGTGAACTTTCAGAGTGTTATGTAAAAGGGGAACTCCAGCTTACTAAATCACACTGTGCTATGCTGTATTCGGTCATGTCCCATTCTTTGCAATCCCATGGACTGTAGCCCACCAGGCTCTTCTGTCCATGGAATTTCCCAGGCAAGAATACTGGAGAGGGTGGCCATTCCCTTCTCCAGGGGGTCTTCTCAACCAAGGGATCAAACCCAGGTCTCCTGTATTACAGGCAGATTCTTTACCATCTGAGATGTCTGTAATACAAATTAATTTAATATGATCCAAACCAAACTCCTGATCTTACGCCAGGACCTATTCCTTCCAAATCCTTCCCCAACACACTTAATGACAGCTTCACACTTCCACTGCTCAGGCCAAAAATATTAAAGTCACCCTATCAGTAAACCCTCAGCTGTACTTTCTCAATTACCTGGAATGCAGCCATCTCTCAGCCTCTACTACTATCATCCTGGTCCAAGCCACCATCATCTTCTGCCTGGATTATTGCAGTGGCATCTTAACTGGCATCTCTGCTTTCCCTTGCCTCCCATCGTCTAATGTCAATACAGCACCCATGGTGACCCTGTTAAAACTTAAGTCAGATCATGTCACTCCTCAGTATTCTATCTCACTTTGAGTAGAAGGCCAAGTCATTACCATGGTCTCTAAGGCCTGTACCATTTGGACCTCACAGTCTCTTTGACTTCATTTCCTACCACTTTCCCCACTTGCTCAGGCTACTTTTACCACAGAGCCTTTGCACTTACTGTCCTTTCTGCCTGGAATGTTCTTCACCAATTAGCCACATGGCTTGGTCACTCATCACCTTCAATTTTTACCAAAAGCTATTTTCTCAGGAGGAGTTTTCCTTACCATTCTATTGAAAATTACAGCCTTTACCTTCCTATTCTCCTTCCTTCCTTTTGCTCCATAATGCCTATCCTTTTCTAACTTATAATTTCATTTACTTACTTTACCTGTTTGTATCCTACCAGGAAAATCCAAGTTCCATAGGAGCAGATTTGTTGCTGTTGTATAAGTAACCTTTTAGTCAATTTAAAAATATATACACAAAAAAAGGGGCACACATTATAAGTACAGTGCTTGGTAAATTTCCATAAAGTAAATACACCCATGGAACCATCATTTAGATTGAAAAACACTCACCTTTCCAATTCTAATTTCTAATACTAAGATTTATTTTGCTTGCTTTTGAACTCTGTAATAAACTATACATTAAGTGCCTGACTTCTTTCAATCAGCATTATGTAATTACATATAGTTTAGTTCATTCATTCTCATTGTTACATAATATCCCAAATATATACAAATATATCACTTTTATTTATCCATTTTCCTACTGAAGGATCTTTCCGTTGTTTCTACTTTGGCTATTATACTGTTGATAAGGATATTCATATTTATATATATCTTTCAGTGACATGTGTACACAATTCTATCGGGTAGGGCAGGGGGTTCAGCCTGTAAAGTTCACAGATGTCTCTTCCATCCATAGCAAAGAATCTGACACATAATAGGTGTTATAATACATTTTATTTGCTTTTGGGTGGTTTTTGTTTGGCCACACTGAACAGAATGCAGAATCTTAGTTCCCTGAACATGGATTGAACTTATGCCTCCTGCAGTGGAAGCACAGAGTCTTAACCACTGGACTGACAGCAAAGTCCCAACAAGAAAATTTTTGTTAACAAATGAATGGAAATATTATTTTAAGAATTCTGCTATTTAGATTTAATAATTCACATATGACTTCCTAGGCTTATATGTGTAGGTTTATAATGCAAAAAAATTAAATTAACCTCTACAAATCTATCACAACTTCATAAATACACTACCACGATGACAAACCCAGACAGCATATTAAAAAGCAGAGACATTATTTTGCCAACAAAGGTCTGTCTAATCAAAGCTATGGTTTTCCCAGTAGTCATGTATGGATATGAGAGTTGGACCATAAAGAAAGCTGAGTGTGGAAGAACTGATGCCTTTGAACTGTGGTGTGAGAGAAGACTCTTGAGAGTTCCTTAGACTGTAGGAAGAGCAAACCAGTCAATCCTAAAGGAAATTAGTCCTGAATATTCATTGGAAGGACTGATGCTGAAGCTGAAACTCCAATATTGGCCACCTGATGTGAAGAACTGACTTATTTGAAAAGACCCTGATGCTGGGAAAGATTGAATGCAAGAGGAGAAGAGGATGACAGAAGATGAGACGGTTGAATGGCATCACCAACTCGATGAACATGAGTTTGAGCAAGCTCCGGGAGTTGGTGATGGACAGGGAAGCCTGGCATGCTGCAGTCCATGGGGTCGCAAAGAGTAGGACACGACTGAGTGAATGAACTGAACTGAACCAACAATACCACTATAACTCTTTAAATATTTCTTTCCAATCCCATTCGAATCAATAATATTTTTTATCATTTCATTTCTTTCTTTATATTTAACCATGTACCCCCTAAATAATATGCTGTTTATTTGGTTTTTAACTTTATAAAAATATCATATTATATATAGTCTGCAATTCGCATTTTCACTTCAATATTAGAATTCACACAAATTAATGTGTATAGTGTATTGCTATAAATCATTCTTTTTCATACCTACACAGTAATCCATTGTAGGATTATATCACAGTGGGTATATCTACTTCTTCAGTCAATGAAAAATTGGCTTATTTCAATTTTTTTGTCATTTCAATGTTACTACGAATGCTTCCACAAGTCTCCTAATATACACAACAAGGTTTTCCAGGGCAATTTCACATAAAGGGGAAATTATGGATTGAATGATATGTGTATATTCAAAGGTATAAGATAATGCCAAGTTTTCCAAAGTGGCTATACCAATTTATATTTATACCAATGATGTTTAAGGGTTCCTGCTGCCATATATATGTACCAACCAATATGCAGGACTCTATATAGTCAGTGTTAGGATTTTTTTTGCCAACCTACTCAGTATAAATGTTACTTTAATACAGTTTTGAAATCATGGATTCTTGATAACTATCTTCTATGAAATACTTGTGTTTTTGGCCTATTTTTCACTAGGACATCTTTTTCTTATTAACTTATAGGAGTTCTATATATTTTGGATTTTAATCCTCTTGCTTATACACTTACAAATATCTTCTTACAGTTTGTGGACTGTCTTCAATTTTAAAAAGGCTTTATCTGAAATAATTTCATACTTGCAAAGGAAGTTGCAAGAATAAAAATTGTAAAGAATGTGTATGCATCCCCTTGACCCAGATTCATCTGTTATTAACATTTTATCACATTTATCACTGTTGTGCTCTCAAGCACACACACTCTCTCATACTGTGTGTGTGTATGTGTGTATATATATATATATATATATTTGTATCTGTTCATATACATAAATATGAAGGACAAACTTCGGGAGATGGTGAGGGACAGGGAGGCATGGTGTGCTGCTGTCCATGGGTTCGCAAGGAGTCAGACATGACTGACAGACTGAACAATACAATACAATATACATACATACACATACCTATATGCATGTGTGTGTGTATAAACACACATTTTTTTCCCTGAACCATGAGGGTAAATTATTGAATATATACACCATGGCCCCTTACCCCTAAGTGAGTCACTGTGTATTTCTTAAGACTAGAGATGTTCTCTTGTATAACCACAGTACAATTACAACAGACTGGTTCCAAATAGGAAAAGGAGTACGTCAAGGCTGTATACTATCACCCTGCTTATTTAACTTATATGCAGAGTACCTCATGAGAAACGCTGGGCTAGAGGAAGCACAAGCTGGAATCAAGATTGCCAGTAGAAATATCAATACCTCAGACATGCAGATGACACCACCCTTATGGCAGAAAGTGAAGAGGAACTAAAAAACCTCTTGATGAAAGTGAAAGAGGAGAATGAAAAAGTTGGCTTAAAGCTCAACATTCAGAAAATGAAGATCATGGCATCTGGTCCCATCATTTCATGGAAATAGATGGGGAAACAGTGGAAACGGTGTCAGACTTTGTATTTTGGGGCTCCAAAATCACTGCAGATGGTGACTGCAGCCATGAAATTAAAAGACGCTTACTCCTTGGAAGAAAAGTTATGACCAACCTAGATAGCATATTCAAAAGCAGAGACATTACTTTGTCCACAAAGGTCCATCTAGTCAAGGCTATGGTTTTTCCAGTGGTCATGTATGGATGTGAGAGTTGGACTGTGAAGAAGGCTGAGCGCTGAAGAATTGATGCTTTTGAACTGTGGTGTGGGAGAAGACTCTTGAGAGTCCCTTGGACTGCAAGGAGATCCAACCAGTCCATCTTAAAGGAGATCAGTCCTGGGTGTTCATTGGAAGGAATGATGCTGAAGCTGAAACTCCAGTACTTTGGCCACCTCATGCAAAGAGTTGACTCATTGGAAAAGACTCTGATGCTGGGAGGGATTGGGGGCAGGAGGAAAAGGGGACGACAGAGGATGAGACAGTTGGATGGCATCACCGACTCGATGGACGTGAGTATGCGTGAACTCCGGGAGTTGGTGATGGACAGGGAGGCCTGGCGTGCTGCAATTCATGGGGTCGCAAGGAGTCGGACATGACTGAGGGACTGAACTGAATATAATTTGTAGATAATTATAAATAATTTATAATATTTATAAATAATTC
The DNA here is from genome assembly GCF_023091745.1 of Budorcas taxicolor. Taxonomy (NCBI): domain Eukaryota; kingdom Metazoa; phylum Chordata; class Mammalia; order Artiodactyla; family Bovidae; genus Budorcas; species Budorcas taxicolor. The sequence goes on along the minus strand of NC_068920.1, from coordinate 155,943,541 downwards.
CTTTATGGTATTTTCCCCTCCAGTAGAGGATCCAGTCTAGGGTCAAACATTGCATTTACATGTGATGTCTCTTTAGCCTCTCTTAATCTAGAATATTTCCATGGTCTGTCTTTGATATTTTTAAAGACTACTACTCCTTCCTCACTTTTTTTCCAACTAGAACATTCCTCATTATGGGTTTGGCTGATGTTTTGATGTTTTCTAGTGATTAGATTCAGGTTACATTCCAGGGCAAAATACTATATAAATGTCCATTTGTCCCTCTTTGATAATGTTGATTCTAATCACCTGGTCAAGGTTTTATTCCATTTTCCCACTCTATAATGGCCTTTCTAAAAAATATCCCTTGTAACTAAAAAAGGCCTATAAAAAAAAACAAAAAAATAAAAATAAAAAAATAAAAAAAATAAAAAATAAAAAAGGCCTATAGAGAGGAGAGATACTTTAATACCATATTCTTCATACAAATATCCTCCTAGATTTAATATCTGTTGGTAATGTTTGCCTGATATAATCTTTACTAAAATGGTTGCATCTTGTTGATGTTTCACAATCTTTATTAAGTACTTTGACAAACATCCTACCACTGGATTTATCAACCTTTCCCTTGTTGCTTACACATTTTATCATTTTAAAGACTATTCTCAAAGTACTAAAGATATTTCCTTACATTTTCTTCTGAGAATTCCTTTCTTATTCCTAATTATTAAGTATTTTAAGCAATATTTTTATTTCAAGCAATAAAGAATAAACCAATTTCATACACTTTAAATCTAGCAAAAAATATTGCTATAGTTGTCAATTTTCAGTGGGTTTCAATATTTTAAAGTTAGCTTTGTATATTAACAACTTCTGGATTCTAACTTTAATTGTACTTTAGTATGATGCATATTTAAAACACTGTTTTTTCTCTTTAGAAATTAGTTCACCTGTCAGGTCTGGAATATTCTCTGCTTTCACAGAGAAATTAAACAACTTAAAAGGATACTAATTAAAAAGGCTAGCAACTGGACTTTCCAGGCAGTCCAGTGGTTAAGACTCTGCTTCCAATGCAAGGGGCACAGGTTCAATTCCTGGATGGGCAACTAAGACCCTGCATGCCACACAAGTCAGGGGAGGAGGAGAAACGCTAGCAACTTATGTCTTTAATAGTGAAAATAACACTGTTTCCATGTCAGAGATGTGGGGAAAAGGGAATAGTGGAGGGGAAATAACACTTTTAAGCGTGAAAAAGTAAAACGGAGAGGAAATTGTCACAATTTACACTGAATCTTACACTGATTGTTGAAATTCTCCATTTGAAACGCTGATTGGGGAGAAAAAAAGGTCATAAAGTCTGCTTTTTGGACAAAGAAATATATCTATGCCTATATTATTTCTAATTGATGCAATTACTAAAAAATTCCCAAAACTTAAGCTATTTTTCTATGAAAAATCAACAGAATGAATATAGTAGTGAATGATTTTTTTTTTTTTAGGAAAAAAAAAAGGTAGATGGGATCCTAACCTATTTTAGGGGAGAAGGCGATGCACCCCACTCCAGTACTCTTGGCTGGAGAATCCCATGGATGGAGGAGCCTGGTGGGCTACTATCCATGGAGTTGCGAAGAGTCAGACACAACTGAGCGACTTCACTTTCACTTTTCACTTTCACGCACTGGAGAAGAACATGGCAACTCATTCCAGTGTTCTTGCCTGGAGAATCCCAGGGATGGGGGAGCCTGGTAGGCTGCCGTCTATGGGGTCGCACAGAGTCTGACACGACTAAAGTTGACTTAGCAGCAGCAGCAGCAGCCTATTTTAGAAGTACAGCAAAACTTCCCTAGTTCAGAATAGTCAGAAGGAAACTATTCTTACTCGTTACACAAGCATGTGTTAACAAATCATACATAACATACACAAGAAGCAAGTACAACCAGTGAAAAACCAGGATTATACTGATTTTTGAAAAAATGTATATAATGTGTTAAACTCCAGTGGTGAATATGTTATAGAAATAAAAAAGAAAGCAAGAAAGGGAGTAGAAGCATGAAACATCTTAATTTGAACGGGACCCACAAACATCTGAATTCTAAGTCAGAGAGCGCTACTGGGATTAGCAGGTGTAAACTATTATGAATAGGGTGAATAAACAGCAAGGTACTACTGTATAACACAAGGAACTATATATAGTCAACATCCTGTGATAAACCATAATGGGAAAGAATACTAAAAAAGGAATGCCTTGTGACTTTGCTGTACAGTAGAGATTGGCGCAACACTATAAATCAACCCTACTTCAATAAAAATAAAAACACCGATATGAAACTTTCATTAGAATGTGAAAGTTTAGAATCATGAACTTCAGATCTATATGAATATTTATTTAGAGGCTACATTAAAATTTGTGTCACATGACTTCTAGGCACCATTAAAATTTCTGCCATGAGTGAGCTTTTCTGTGTCACTGCAAGAACTGGTTGACTACTGCATTTGCTTGCTATAAAGAAATCTTATTGAAGTTATAATCTATAAACAATAATATGAGGACTTAAAGTAAAATTATATTTTAGAGCTAATGCCAATAGAATATACTTATTTTTTAAGGAGCTACAGTTACTTGGTTATTTATTTGTCTCCAACTCTCAGTCTAAAAAGCAAGTCTGGGATTTCCCTGGTGGGTCCAGTGGTTAAGAATCTGCCTTCCACTGCAGGGGAAGTGGGTTCAATCCCTGGTTGGGGAACTAAGATCCCACATGCTAGTGGAACAATGGGGCCCATGTGCCACAACTATTGAGCTCATGCCACAACTGGAGAGTCCGTGTGTCACAAGCAAAGTTCCTTCATGATGTAATGAAGATCCCACTTGCTGCAACTAACACCTGATGCAGCCAAATACATTAAAAATAAAACAAGTCTATCTGCCTAAAATTAAGTGTATTTGTGTTAGAAGATGAAAGCTAACTTCCAGGGCACCATTTACTACAAATAGACATTTTTTAAAATAACAACAACAAAAGCAGGGATAGGCATGAATTTAATTCTTCCATTTCATGGATAACAAAAAAGCAAAGAAATCTTTGAAACCCAAATATCATAGCACGGTTATCAAGAAAGGACTTGGAGATCTCCTCAAAGCTTTCATCACAGAGCTATATGAAACTTCCTTTTGACAACAAACACGTTGGTTTCTCACTGGTAGATTAGACCGGTCATCTAAATTGGGAAAGCGAAACTCCATGCTGTTTACCGAAGAGTCATGTGAGTGTAAACCACATCTCTCCCCAAAGTATGTTTCTGTTCTTTCTAGAGATGTACGCTAGGGAAGCGGGGATCATTTTGATTCTTTGACATTTAAGGTGAAAAGAAATTATCTAAGCTTTAAAAGCTTGCATAAAAATGTGGAAATATCTATGTTTTCCTTATATCTTCTTTGGTGATGAAACATTTGGATATGAAATTTGATGAAAACGCCCTGAGGAGAAGAGCAGGGTTCCTACAGCCAACGGAGGAACACGACGCACCTGTGGCACCCCTCTCACCTGGGACACTGTGATGCTGCACTTCTTGGCCAGCTCCTCTTTGGCTTCTTCACTGGGGTAGGGGTTGCTGAGGTGTGAGTAAAAATATTCATTCAGGATTTCTGTGGCCTGTTTACTGAAGTTACGCCTTTTTCGTCTATGAAGGAACCAAAAGGACAACAGTAGTTATAATCCACATTAACCAAAGAAGGATATATTACTTAGGATTATACAAAAAAAAGTTAGATTTCTATTTTTTAACATTCTCAGGGTCTCATGTATCATCATGATATTGTAAATTGTACTCTTGGCATTCTCCAGAGAACTATCCAATTCACAGTAAGATGTAGGATAACTAAGAAAAACTCTAGAATGTAAAGCACAATTCACTTCACTATTTAATTTATTCAACAAATACTTATTAAGGATCTAATGTGTTCTAGATATTCAATAAGGATACAGTTATAACAAAACAGATAAGGGCTACAAGGGAAGTTTATAGGAGATTAGAGAGTTAGGAAAAGAAAGACATTAGATAAGCACCACAGAAATAAATATTTATAAATTATGGTGATCATGTCAAGTACCATGAAGAAAAAGTATAAGGTATAATGAAAGTGTCTAAGAAGGAAACCTAACACAGATTATGAAGTCGGGAAGGGTGTCCTTGAAGGAGTGACATTTAATCTGAGACCTGGACAGTGTGTATGAGTTAGTCAGACAAAGAGTAGAAGGAAGAGAAATAAGCAGAGGCAATGGTCTTCAAACAGGAAAAAAGCTTGGCCAGTCTAAAGGGCTAGAGGAGGCTGGAGCACAGTAAAAAATCAGGAAATACATGAGATGAGTCTGGAAGGATGGACAGGGGCCAGATTACACAGGCTTAGTGGATCCTCTATGGATTTTTGAATTTTATTTTAAGTGCAATAGGAAGCTATTAAAGGTTTTAAGTTTTACATTTTAAAAAGATCATTGTGACTACTGAGAATAGCTGGAGGAGGGCATGAAAGGAAATGTAGAGATATTTAAAGAGACAACAGCAATGGTCAAACTGAGAGATGATTGTAACCTGGCAACAGGGTAAGAGTAATGGAAATAAAAAGATTCAAGCTCTGTTTGAAAAGTAAAAGCAATAGGACTTAATAATAAATTGGATGGGGGGAATAAGTGGGGGAATACAGAGAAGGAAGGTAAGGGGAAAAAAATACATCAAAGATTTCTGGATTTTTCTTCTTAAGTAACTGCCTGGTCCCAGGTATGATTTGCTCACCAGGGAAAAACTAAGGGAGGACAAGTTCTTTATTTTTATTGGGAGGGGGTGGCAGAATGTCAGAAGATCAAGTATTTGCTGACAAGGTATTTCAAATAGCAAAAATGTCATTTATATTTGGGTCTTACTATTAAGATTTTAAAGAATTCCAGTGTGAAAATTAGCCTCTTTCAGATTTCACTTTAAATTAAATTCTCCAGTAACTAGAAAACACTTTCCCCAAATAATTTCCCTAATATTGTCTTACAAATAATCTTAATGATCTTAATTGTGATAGCATATACTCAGGAAAGACAGTATCAGTAGGCAGTTGTAAGTGTGCATACCCTACAAGATTCTTCTAGTTAAAATGATGTCACTAACATGGCAGGTTAAGTATGTGATCTCTGTTTCAACATTAAGGGAGAGTCAAGGGAGCAAGAAATCTAGGTCTGATCAAAACATCTCAAGTTATGAGACCTGAAATTTCTTAATTTCAATAATTTTTTGGAAGGTTAAACCACTGTATCCTGAGGGATGAAGAAGAGAGTCAAAGTCTATTTGGGGATTAAAATCAACAGGATTTGATGATGAGCTGGATGGGGGAGGCGGTGAGGGAAGACACAGGTGAAAAGAAACGTACACCAAGAAGAGCAATCAGCATTTTAACAGGAGTCAGGCATTGTTGACAGGAAAAACAAAGCCCTTTCCTGGGGCTTACAAGAGGAACAGTCTGGTGAGTGGGTGAGTGGGAGTGTAGGGTAGAAAAGGTCTAGAATAGATGCTTAAACTGTCAAACCTACAAGTAATTGCCTGGCCCACTGATAATGCTTGTTGAGACAGTATAGTAATGACCTGCTTGTAAAGGTTTTTGGCTGCCTATGAAAACTTGGAAGATCAGTCACACCAGGCTCACATTCTCAGGAGGCAGCCAGCTAATTTGTGGCTGTCCCCTCAGATGTGTACCCATTTCTCTAATCCTCACTGCCCCTCATCCAGCCACTCCACTCAATTCCATTACATGTAAATATGTGAGCTTGTGATTCAGTGTAAAACATGGAATCCAGCAGCAAGACCGGGTACGGTGGAGCGAATCACACAAGGGCATTTCTTTGGGAAATGAAGACTTATGAAAGGAGGAATGAGCAGAAACGTATTGGGAGAGTAAAGAAGTTTACTCTCGTTTGGCTCGTTTATTGACATTGCCTAGGAGTGGTTGGTTTTAGAAAACACGAAAAAAACGTCAGAGAACAAATTTATGGGCAGAATAGAATAACTCACCCCAGACGGTCTGGCTGCATCCAAACTATAGCCCTTCTACTAGAAGAGTAGAGGGACTGACACAAATTTATTCCTAACTGTTCTACACCGCTACATGCGTCGGCTTGTCCAATTACCAAGAAAATGTGAGTATGGCTTTACAAAAAGCCAGGGTGAGCAAGGGGATCATATATCTGAATGAGCATGTTTGCCTGGAGCAGAAAAACCTTGCCTTCTCAGTGCAGAGGGCTTGCTGAGAGGCACTACAAGAATAGATGGACGTAAAGCTCAGTATTTGCATTCACTCAAAGGCGTAAGAGAGAACTCGGTCTTATACTTCATTTATTTTTTAGAAAAACATTCTTTAGAAAATTCCCATTAAGCATTTCCCCTAAGTTTCATTCCCCCAGGCTTCACCACTCTCTAAATGGCTGTGCCTCAGGCCAGTGTGCAGTGATGCCTCTGTCCCGGGTCTGTGCCCCATAGGCCTTACAACATTCCTAACGGCAATCTCTGTGGGAGAAGGGACTCCGCTTCAAGCTCTGCCACGGCCTCACCCTGGCTCTGCTCACTCTGGCTTGTTAACTTCCTTTCTCTTCTTGGAAGAAGTATAAATCATTTAGGTGTATACATTATGAATGCAGTTATGTGAAGAAAAAAAAAAGCATGCATGTTGACAAGAATGGGAAACTATCTGTAGAAATAAGAACAGCAGCTGTGTTAGGAAAGATTTCTTTCTGAAGAGAGTACTTTAAAAATTTTTTTTATTTTTAATTAGAGGATAATTACTTTACAATATTGTATTGGTTTCTGCTGTACATCAACATGAATCACCTATAGGTGCCTATATACGTCTCCTTCCTCTGAAGAAAATACTTTTAAATATCTTTGTTGCATAATACTTTTCATTAAAATGCTCAATGTTTACAATTTAAGAATGGTTTTGGTTTCCTAATGCTTTGGTTTCCTTAATGCTTTGAGCTATTATAAGTAGTAAGTGGAATTATTTATTCATCTGGTTAGTCAATAAAGAATTTTTTGCAGTTTTACACTATAAGACACTGGAATTGTGGGGAATGGATATGTATAAGACTTGGCCATTGCTGTCAGTTAACAGCGAAACTTACTCGGGAAGAAAAGAAATGATCCTGAAAAGCTACAGTAAAGACAGTCTGAATGAAGTTTGGTCTGGAGAATGGTATCAACACAGTATCAGTGTTCATGAGAAGGCATGGACCAGTCCAGTGGAAGGATTAAAGTGGGCTTCCTAAAAGGGACCATTTAGGCCAGGCCTGGAAGGATGACCAAGGTCTCACTAAATCAACAAACATGAGCGTTGCCTCAATTCCAGGCTCCATGCTAGACACCCTCACAGACGACAACTCATTACTGGTGACCAAGTTGGGGAAATGGTTGGAGAGAATATGACTTGTTGTGGAAGGCTGGGGATAGGAGTTGAGGGGTGGTAGTGGAAGAGGTGGTTAGGCAGAGGAAAAGGAAGAATTCCAGTCAGAGGAAATGGCTGAGACCAAGAGGTATTTCATTTTGGATTAAACAGAGGAAAGAACAATTTAGTGATATATTAAGAGCACTAAAAATGTTCACATTTAGATCTAATAATTCCATTTCTGAGAATTAATCCTTAGGAAATAATTCTAAAGATCACAAAGGTTGAAAGCATAAAGATTTTTACTGAAAGACTAACTGCAATAAAAATCTATCTAAAACAGTACCTTCTCTCCGTCATCTTCTCTCCCTTTACCTTGCTTTTTCCTCATAGCATTTACCATTCTATCATATTTCGCTACATTACTGAGCAAAATACTATAGCATATTTGTTTACTTGTTTATTGCTTATTTCCCCAGGTAGAATGTAAACTCAACTGGGGCAAGTAAGTTAACCAATCTTGTTTATCTTTATATATCCTCAGTACAAATAAATATTTATAGAAGGAAAGAAGAAAGGAAGGGGAAGGAAGAGGTTATCATGGAAATTAACAGGAACAACTTAAATGCTCAAAAATGAAAAAATGTCTAAGTTAATTATTTATCATATATCCATCTGGTAGACTTCAACAATTAACATTTAAAATAGTTTATATTATATGAAAAATGTTTACCTATTCATGGTAAGTTTTTAAAAAAGCCAACTAAATTATGCATATTGTACCATCACAAGAACATGAAACTAAAAAAGTACCACAAACCAGAAAGGAATATATTAACACATTTACAGTGACTTTCTTTTCCCATTGGGTAGTTAAAAAAGTGATTGTCTTTAATCACTCATCCTTCTAGTCTACATGTTTTCCAAATTTTTCATAGTGAGCTTGGTATTTGTTAAATAGGAAAAATAAGAAATAAAACTTAAATCGTAACAACAACAAAAAAGTAATCTGGGCCACGACAGGTCACATAAGGCCTCAAATGCCAGGTTAAGTTGTGTGCATGTGTTATCCAACAGTGACAAACTACTGTGGTTTTCAAGTAAAGCAATGAGTCCATCATAAAAGGGCTATGGAGGATGAGCGGAAGAAAAGTACAGTGGGATGGTACTGTGCTAGCCCAGGGACAAAAGGATGAACACGAACTGAGCAGTGCAAGTTTGGATGGAAAAAAAGAGCCAATACAAGAAATGCTGAAAACAAAGCACTGGTGAGTTCCAGTGACTCATTCAGTATAGAAGAAGGAACCAAAGACGGCAGAACAGGAGCATAATCAGGTGGCATCTTTCCTATCTGGCTCCAGGGAAGAGCTCTGGCATGAAGACTGTTCCTCACATCTTATTTTCCAGTTGAGATGCTAATTTAGCTGTTTTCTTTAATACTGTGAAATTTGGACAATGCTTATCACCTCTGTGAGATTCCAAGGGAGAGAAAGAAAAATAAAATAGAAACCCCTTTACAATGTTGAAGACTGATTGCAGGCTTTAGCAATGCCCAGGAGGCTTTCCTGTAGAGGCAGCATAGAGTAGGAACTTGACAGTTCCTCTGTTAGGTCACCCAGTAGGTCTAACACATCATATGCAATTTATTACCTAACTCCAGTGAAAACTGGTGAAAGCTTCAGATAAAAGAGAAATATGTATCCCTACAGGAGAAACTCAGAAGCTTTCCTCTAGATTTGGAAAAACAGAGTTTGGGGTTTTGTGGTAACTAAAGTACCACTTCCTCCTTAGAAATATCTGTATCTTGAAGGATTTTCTTCTAATATGCACAAGCAACATAATATTAAGAAATTCTTAGGAAACAAACCTGCATTAAAACAAAGTTACATACTGAATGTTATCCTTAAAAATACTTTTTAGCATCAGAATTAAAAGGCTACATATTACTAAGTCATTATTAGCAGCACTAACACTATTTGTTTCCTGAGACACCAGAAGGTGAAGTGTTAGTCGTGTTCCACTCTTTATGACCCCATGGACTGTAGCCTGCCAGGTTCCTCTGTCCATGGAATTCTCCAGGCAAGAATACTGGAGTGGGTAGCCGTTCTTTTCTCCAGGGGATCTTCCCAATCCAGGGATTGAGCCCAGGTCTCCTGCATTGCAAGTAGACTCTTTATCATCTGAGGGAAGTCCAAATTGAGTCACCAAATTGGCAGCTAATAGCACTACCACCTCCAGACGAGAAGAGGCTTGACACTGCAGGCACCATGAGGTGAATTACCTATCCATTGTAGAGAAGGGCTCTCATAGCCAAATTAAAGAAGAATCTAAGACCAACCGGCCAGAATTACATAAAATAATATACAAAGAGTGAAAAGGAAAAAAAAAAAAAGCCATGCAATGGATTTGTGGCCTCACATACCTGGCATCAAGGAACCTTGATCTTAAAATCATAACTGCTTCACAAGTACTTTGTTTGAGCTGCATCTGAATGGAACTAAATTTTCGATGGATGATGCCCACCATTCTTTCAATCTCTTTTGGGGAAATGGGACGTGTTCTACTCTGTTCTCGGAGAAGGTTCATCACGTGTGTAGTGAATTCATTACATGCCTGTAAGGGGAAAAAAAAAATCACTCCTTAGGAATCTGGTATTTTTTATTATCACACCCAGACATTAACTCATCTGAATTTCTATCTCATTGCAACCGCCAATGGCATTATGTAGTAGGTAAAATGAAAACTAAGACACGTGTGAAATGGCAGTGATAACTAGATAGGGGCACCAGGACTCTGGAACTATGAAAGCCCAGGCATGCAAGGAAACAGCACTCAACTGCCCTTCCTACCACTTTCAGCCCACTTTCAAAATGAGGTTTTCCCACTGGAGGATGCTCTGTGCCAATTTCTATATATAAGTACAGATATATGTTATATGTTAATACTAAGCATCTCCTATTTCCTCTGGGGTTTTACTCAACTTACGTTTACTGAAACACTATGAAGTTCAAACTCTTCCAAACGCAGTGAAAGGACACATAAATGAGCAAGATGTGGATCTGACCTTCAGTGCGATAAAATGTATAAAAACGAATTCTTAAACAGGCAGGCCATGCAAAGCATCACAGGAAGAGTGTTCCCTAAGTTCCAAAGAGTAAGTATTCTCATTGGGAAACAAAGATCACTTCATGGCAAAAAGCGAAATCAGGGCTTTAAAGAATGGGTAAGATTTTTGAAAAGTGGAATAAAGGTGGAAATCAAGAGGAATTAAAGGCACAAGAAAGAAAGAAAGAAAAAAAAAAAAACCCTGGAAATAATGGTATGAAGCTAGTTCAGAGGGACAGAGAAGAGGGTACAGGAGAAGAGGGAGTTCAGATTTGCACTAGCAGATAAAGGGCCTTGGATGCCATGCCAGCGTCCTAGTATAACACAGCTGTGGCGTGGGCCTTGTTTGTGGATCTACACCATTTCTGAAAGAGGGATAAAACAGCTCAACTCCTCAGGGAAAGGGCAGCAGGAAAATAAGGATCAGATGTGGGTCTCAAACATTTTAGTTAAAAATCCTGTCCCTGTCTCTTTCAGCTCACCTGTATTCTTTAGATCTACAAAACCATGTAACTGGGTCTACACAGATATCCAGTATCACTTTGGTGAATAAAGCATCTGTCTATCTCTCTGCATAAAAACGATACCTTCTGATATTTTTTTTTTTAATAAGACAGGAGATTCTGCATCTTATTGCATGGATGCTTAGCAGGTTACACAGAACAATCGTTGGTCATGGCAAGACATATTTTGAAGATATAACATTATATGATAATTAATAACATAATTTCCCTACAGACATCCTGAACATATAGAACAGGATGGTTTTTCTAACTACTCCTGAGAGAACTAACTTTTAAGGATGCTGTTTCGGTTACTTTAAGTAGAGCTTTTATATAAATATTTCTAAGGTGAGGTAAAATGAGTCTTGCTTACCAGTTACAGTTTTTATGTTTTAAGTATGTATAAGTTTTAAGAAATTTAAAGTTCCTTTAAAGTGGTGATTCTGGGATTCTTCAGAGTATGGATTTGCACAGCACTCATGGTAGGCATTCAATAGCCACCTATGGATTGGTGGGGTTTTGTATTACAATTCAAGAGTAATGTTGATTAGTATCTATAAATACATTATCCCTGACGAATCTTTATAACGGACGAATTTTTAACCTGCAGCCCATGGAAAGGTCTAGAGTGTCCAGGACACTCCTTCAAATCTTATTTAAGTTGTATGCACATTTGTCTTTCCTGAGGGGGACAACCTGTGGGGTTTTCCTTCTCATTTCAGATTCTTAGCCAGTCTACAGTTTTAAAAGGCTAAAAATTATTGTCTGGGGTTACGGGACAATAAAATATTAAGGAACTTTGTAGGTTTAAAAGTGGAAGTTCTTTCCGTCTTTAAGGAAACCATAGTAAAGAGAAGTAAATTTAAGATTTTCCCCACTATATTATCAACATAGACTGTCTTGTGCCAAGCTGAAAATAAGTGGTCATCCTGCCAAGAAATATACCTATAATTTTTTTTGGTACTTTCTCAAAAGAGATGTTCATATAATTTAAAATTATATAATTTGATAAACTCCAGTCCTCAGTTTTCTTATTAGTAAAATGAAGAAAAGCAAACTAGAATAGCAAATTGAAATCAGCAAATTTGGATATAGACTTTTATAAGTTAGTTCTAGAAAATGTTAATACAGTATGTTTGGGAAATGGGGAGTTAACCATAATTTAAAATTTGTGGGGGAGGGGCAGGATTCTTCAGTACTTTCAATATGCCAACATACATCATCATAAATCTTCAAGGGAGAATGGTGTATCCAACTTTGACCAAATAAATTTGGTCACAAAACCTCTTTTATCTGGAGCAGTGCTGTCTAATAGAAGAATATTGTGAGCCACATATGAAAAAAGAATTTTTTGGTCATTTAATGTTTTTGCTATTGCATTGACTATTTTCCAAATGTGTTTTATTTTTCACATATGAAATTGTAATTTTTCTAATAGCCACATTAAAAAATAAAAAAATCAGGTGCAATTAATTTTAACAATGTGGTGGTAGTTTAGTCACTTAGTCGTGTCCAACTCTTTTGCAACCCCATGGATTGTACCCCGCCAGACTCCTCTGTTCAGGGGATTTCTCAGGCAAGAATACTGGATGGGGTTGCCATTTCCTTCTCCAGGGGAATCTTCCCAACCCAGGGATTGAACCCTAGTCTCCTGCATTGCAGGCAGATTTTTCACCACTGAGCCACCAGGAAAGCCCAATTTTAACAACATATTTTATTTAACCCGATATATGAAAAATATTAACATTTCAACACATAATAGTATCTTTAAAAAACTGCTAATGAGATATGTTCCATTCCTTTTTTTTTCACACACTTTGAAACTCAGTATATATTTTACATTTACAAAAGCACATCTCATTTCAGAGGAGCTAGATTTCAAGGACTCAACAGCTTTTTATGACTAGTGGCAACCATACTGGACAGCATAGCTCTACAGCACCTTGTGGGCTTCTCTGGGAAATAGTATACTAAGTAATCTTTGATGTTCCTTCTCATTCTTTACTACCATACATTCACATAACCCCCCCAAACACAACCACAACCACAGAAGGCAGTTTCACTTAGGAATGTCTTGATAAAGCAAGAGAAGGTATTCATTTTTTTACATCTCAGTCTTTGACTACATATTCAACATTCTGTGTGATAAAATGGAAAGCGTACCAAAAGGACTTCAACTGCTCATCAAGGATGGGTGTCTTGAGAAAAAGCTCTCATGTGATTGTCTAAGTTGTGAGTTGATGTCATCTATTTCATGGAATACCATTTTTATTTGAAAGTAAAATTGACAAATTATTATAATTTTTCTGATTTGGGTATTTGGTAGATATTTTCTCAACAATGAACCAAGCAAGCTTGTCACATCAAAGAAAATAGCTGACAGCAGTTGTGCCAATGGTGAAATTCTGGAAAACCTGCATCTACTACCTTGAGCTTTATAGTTTCCTAGCAGACTTTCTGATTAATTTGGTATTGATATTAATAAATATGACATTTTGATGTTATATAAGGTGTCAACATTGGAAGATGTACATAACTCAGTGAACCATTATTTTTCAAATGATCGATGCATGATGTTACAAAAATATGCATAAGTAGAAGATCCATTCAAAGTGTGCACTAGACCAATAGATTTTAAAGGAACTGAGTACAAAAAGTTGGTATGATTTCAGACTCATGATAGCTAATATTTAGGATACTACAACTTGTCAAGTTTTGGTATAATACAAGAGAATAATATCCATAAGTATTTTAAAAGGCTATCAATACACCCCTCTCTTTCCCAATAACATATTTGTGTGAAGACAGGTGTTCTTCATATACTTCAACCACAGGAAAGGAGACTGACCACAGAAACACATTTAAGAATCCAGATGACTTCTATTAAACCCAACATAACAAAATTTTGCAAAAATGTAAAAGCAATGACATTCTTCTAAATGTTGAGGTGTTTTTTATTTTAAATGCAAATTTAAAAAAAAATTATATTAAACAGATAGTGGTTCATTACTGATTTTTACATTAATACATACTTTAATTTGTTCTCAGTTTTAATTTCTATTATAATACATTGATAGATATAATCCACTGAACAAAAGCTCTTAGGAGATCTCCAATAATTTTTAAGAGTTCAAGTTCTAAAACCAAAAACTTTGAGAACTGCTGTACCAGTATATTTCTAATCTGCACAGGTAACAATGCTAATTCCTACAAATCTGGTTCACACATATGGCAACGTATGTCTATGACAGAATGTATGTCTTGATAGATCCTTCAAGTCTCCTGTGTGAGTGATACCTGAGGTGTTGTTTTTTTTTTTTTTTTTTTCAGTTCTTCTCTGACTCTCAGTTTTTCTCTGGCTGTATTTTAATCTCTCTCAGAATGAATGTCTACCTATGGTTTCTAAGAAGCAGCCACAGGGTTGTATTAAAAACAAGGGTTAAAAGCAAAAAGTTTCTGCATCTAAAAACTCATAATTTCCTAAAACATTTGCTGAATGTCTCACAACTTATTAAGTGAAGTCATCTATGAATGCAAATGCTGATTAGCAATTTGGCAATAGCCCAACATTCACAGAATTCACATAGCTTTTCTTTAAACCAGTAGTTCATACATGATTAATTAGAACATCTCATTTATGTAGTGTGCACTTTAGCTCATTACTCTAAGTAAAATTCGTTAAGTATTTACATTTAGATAATTAAAATCTGGGTACACCCTTAAGAAAGATGCATACACTTTAGGCAAAGTGATTTTTTTTCCTTTTTACCACTGAAAGTAAATTACAGCCTCATTTACAGCATCATCTGTACCAGTTGCAGAGCAGAGCACAGTACTGCCTCATCTCCTCTTCCTTAAAAGGTACACAGTTTCTTAAACAAGAGAGTGCAGTAAGAATGATCAAATGATTGCAGAGTTGTTTTGAAGGGCCACCAAACCACAAACTAGCATCAATACTGTTTATAACATAAGATGCTCACTTTAAACATTTATCATATCCTCTGTCATACCTACAAGACTATATCATTAAAATAGACATCGGAAACTTTTTTCATTGCCTTCTTACTTTTCCAAGTGAAATTGTCTGTTAATAATTTTCTAGTCAATGTCCACATACAAATATAGAAACACTTTGGTTAAATAGGAGATTTAGGAAGTGAGTTTTGATTCCTTGAATTTTCTAACTTACAAGTAATGGCAGAAACCTCTTTTTTCTTTTAATCCAGCTGTTGAAAATTATCTAGGATGCATTTTTGTTTACTATGAGACAAAATATATGTTTTGTTTAAAACAGGCATCGCAATAACATACTTAAATCAACATAAACTGGAAGGCTTCATCTGATAAAAAATATTTTCTTTTTTTAAAAAATTTATTTATTTATTTGGCTGCACAGGGTCTTAGTTGTGGCATGTGGGATCTAGTTCCCCAACCAGGGATCAAAGCCAGGGCCCCAGCATTGAGAGATCAGAGTCTTAACCACTGGACCACCAGGGGAGTCCCTAAAAAACATTTTCAATTAATTCTTATAATAGCCTTTCTCCTTGCCATTTGTTCCTTTCTCTTTAAAAATTCAGACTAAGTAATATAACTGAGGATTTGAAACATCTGGATTTTTCATAATGCTGTTAATATTTATTAAATATATTTGTTAAATATAATAGGAGATAGTAAAACTATCTCTTCCATATCCATATATATTTGGTTTACAGTCAAAATTAGTTTTCAGGGTTTTGTTTGTTTTATCATGGTGGTTTTTTTGATGGTGAATTTAAGATTCAACCCCTTTCTTGCCTGTAAGGTCCCATCACTGAAGAAAAAAATGTAAAATCAGACGGTGAGCAAGCATCTGTTTTAGAGGAAGTATTAAAATGGTTCATGATCAGATCTAAAAACGGAATTTGCCTTTTGTAAACATCTAGACACGCTGACTGCAAACAGATCATAATACTCCCTATTCTAAAAAGTCACTCTTCAAAGAAAGAATAAATCTCTATTAAAAGTTTAAGACTCCAAAATTTGCATGCATCTATTTTCTAGATACCTTTATAACCTTGCAAGTAACTCTAGTCAAATATTATAGATTTTGTATTTATGTAATGCTTATAAAATCAATGAATTCTTCTTGTTTCCGAATAAAAGTCAACATTCAAAGATACCTTTTATTTAAGCCAACCAGAATGAGATCAATATGCCTACGAAATAGTTGCAAAGATGAAATACCTATGGTTCTTCTTTCAATTGGAGCAAAAAAATCGGACACAACTTAGTGACTAAACAACAATAGTTGGTTTACAATGTTGTGTCAGTTTCTGCTGTACAGCAAAGTGAATCAGTTATACATATACATACATCCACTCTTTTTTAAGATTCTTTCATACCTCAACACATCTTTATACTCATGATTTGTGGACCTGTCTCATGAGGGTAAGGATTATACTATAAAATACATGTTAATTGCAGAACCTGGAACATAATTAATGCTTAATAAATGGCAGTTATTATTGATAATGGAAATGGTAATTTTATGAAATTCATATTTTTTTGTGTATCATTCTGCAAGTTAAGTTCCTACTCTGATTACCTAACATAGTCTGCCTTCCCATTGCTCAAATAAATACAAACACTGCTTCCCAAAAAATGGGGAAAAAAAGAGAGTATCCAAATATAAAACAATTCATTTCATCAATCAAGACTGTGGTCAAAGATACATTTGATACATAGAGTCAACAGACTAGAAACTTGAGGGAAAAAAGGGAACACTCAAACACTCCTTCCAGCCAAGGAAAAAATCCAGTTTGAAAGCTGACAGAGCAGTAAAACCCTTCTCTTGGAGCAATGAATGACAAAGGGTCGCTTGGGAAACTGAAATATGAAGTTTACATCAGGTAGTATCCTTTTGTCTTTTCTGCTATATATTTTTGCTATTAAGAACAAACAGCAAAATGAGATTAGGAGTTTGTGGACTACACAATCTCGCATGTAATAACATCAGCATTTCAAAACCTGTTTCAAAAAAATCCTTTACGAGCAAAGATCTTGCCATCAAATATAAACATACAGTGTTGTTGAGGGCCTCCAAAAGCACAAAGCCATGCTTTTACACTGGTTTAGGCTGCACATTCATTCTCCATTCCCCCACAATCCCCTGTAGTCTGGGAGTCCTCTATTAGCCAAACAGTACCTAATTGGTCTTGAGCACATTGAGTAAACCTGCTCAGCTCCAATGTTTTACCTGATTTGAGGTAAATTCAAAAGACATCTGTGAACTCAGACAGCAGGTTTCCAGATGCTTAGGGAGGGCTGAGACCCTTACAACACTTTTGCCTTCAGCAAAAATGTATTTCAATATAATTATGGTAGATAGCTTTCAATATGTCATCTCTATTATAGCAACTGTAAATTATGAAGTGAATTGCTTGTGTACAAGCATTTCTTCTGGTACAAGCAAAGTGGGAGAACTGTACAGGGCATGATATATATCTTTTCCTTTTTATCCCAGAACAAATCTCGAAGTTAAATTTCATTTGCAAAAACCAATGGTATCCATTTCCCTTTGGTAGAGAGGTAGAAGGATCAAGAAGGCTTTCAATTCTTAACAGCAGGCTTCCCAGGATACTTGGCTCAAGTTCATTAGGAATTCACCTATTCTAACACTTGGACCTTTAATCATAAGAGCATATTTGAAAGGTAGAGTAAAAACATTTTCCAAAACTTGTAGCTAATCCCATCCCATAGCTTGGGAGGGCATATAAACCTCCATTGCCTGGCTGTCTTTGAGTCTTATAAATATATGGGGATCTTGTACACACAAAATAAAAAATATGTTTTTCCCCTCTTTAAAAAATATAAACAAACTTGTAGCGAATCAACAAGAAGACAAAGGGGCAACCAGGTTTTTCTCCCAGCTAAGTGGAAGGCAGTGCACCCAAGATGAAAAGTATTACAACCCAATCTCTGCAAGCTTTGAAAAATTATCATATTCCTCTTGGGTGTCAGGATCAACAAGAGAAAAGTAAAATAAGTTTGGTTTTCCTTTTAGGGGGTAGTAATATTGAAGAAATTTACTCTAATATATATTCTATGTCTAATATTTCAAGAGCATTTATAAGTGAATTTAGATCATTATCACTAAAAATCATTACATCTGAGCCTATATAATGTAAACATATGATCAAAGGACATTTCCTGGAGGTAAAAAAAAGGACAGGATTTTAAACACAGTACCATTCCTAAAACATACACATAAAGCTGAGCCTTGCAGCTTGGATTTAATTTTGCTCTAACTGTAGCTCTAGTCTGCTTAGCTTTGTAAATGCGGCTGTGTTTATAAGGTACTTTAATTTACTGCAGTGGTAGTGTTTGTTAATTTTATGGCAATCTAAATCTAAACAGGCTTCAGATACATTTTCATTACAGCTTCATTGCAAAACACAGTGGAGTAAATAGCTCTGAGATTCCAATGCAGTTTATTTCTTTTAGCAAAAGACTCAACACCATTTTCTGACAAAGCCTCTGCCTTAACATATATGTTCTTCCTACTTACTAATAAGGTTTCTGTCACTCAAGTACCCATGTTCATGTAATTTTAGGAGGAAAAATATAATTTCTAAGGGATTTTAATAGTTAAGGGATTCACTGTAATTAAATGTAAAGGGATTAAAATAGTTGGGTTTTGCCCATCTCTACTCTGATTCCATCCCAAATGTAATCCAACATGAGCAAATCTGAGAAAAACTGGGATGTATCTGAATTATTTACAAATCCTAATTGTTAAAAACAAGATAAGAGACCCAAAATGGAGTCACTTATGCTATGCTCCAAGCCACCCAGCCAAGACTACGTAATTACAGTTCAGCCTCTCCTAGGAATGTAATCTTGAACCAATCTGGAATTACTGGGTCAGCATGAGTGAAGTCATCTGCCTGATAGAAACCTACCATGCCTTAAAGAAAGCTGAACTTGCCACAACCAATTCTTTCATTGGTAGTCTAACTTCCTTGTCGTGTTCCTGTCTGCCTACAGGCACCTTTCATTTTGTATAGCTCCTTCTATTTGCTAGATGAGATGCTGACCGACTCATGAATCATTGAATAAAGCCAATAAGATCTTTAAAATCTACTCTGTTGAGTTTTGTTCTTTTATATACACAAGCAGCAGCCTAATTCAATGGGAAAGGAAGGCATATTGTCAGAAACTGATTTCAAAACCCAATTCTGACACTAACTAGAGGTGTGACACCGGGCAAATTACTTGAGTTTCATTTTCTCATCTGTAAAATGGAAACTATAATACAATCATCTATTTTAGAAATATCATGCCTTCATCTAAACTGATGCCTTCATCTCATTTAGTTCTTCACAGCTCTTCTAATAACTCCAAACTAGATCCTTGAAAGTTCTATCTCAGATAATGTCCCCGTATCCCAAAAGTTTGAAAAGAAAAGACTATCTTATATCTTAGAGGTCAACTCACTGATCCTAACAAACTTAGGAACCACAAACAGGAGACCAATAAAAAGCAGCCCCAAAGACCACTCAAGAGAACTAAATGCTAATGTTATCTCTAAACCAATTCAGAACTTACTAGAGAAAATTTGTAAACTAAATTTCTGTTGAATCAGTCAACTAGTCGTCTTGTTTTATTTGTCCATAATACTGCATAGATTTCATATATCCATTATTTCTTGTGTTAAAAATGAGACAGGAAATAGGCTATTGAACCTATCTAGAAATAAGATTCATGATTAAATTTTAAAATTCATTATTTCCCAGTCTGATGTTTAAAACAAAAATACAAACAGTAGATTAGTATATGAAGATTTTGTGTGTACATGTGTGTTTTTAAAAAAACAAAACAAAAACCTTGATGACAATGACTGATGCCAGTTTCACCCAACTTCCAACAGGGCTAAAGGGAGAAAATAAGGTGGCTGGTGTGAAGGAATATGGCAGAAGACAGTAAGGAACCACCTTAATTCCTCAGCTATAAGTACTGGCCAATTGACCCCTAATTCTACAGATCTTTCCATGCAAAGTGACCAGTATTTATTTGTAAGTATGTACAGATGTATTTAACATAAAGTTATGCAATTAGGGTTATCCTACAAATTAGAGCCGTTTTCTACTGTTAATGCTCAGGGCAACCTTTTCAACCATGACTTACTCTGTTTACTCTCAATTATTCATATGTCAAATCAAAAAACTCAATTTTTTAATATACATACACAGGCTATTTTTCCAAAATTCTCATTTGCACATCTTCCACGAAAAATTATTCCTGCAAATGAGACTAGAGATACAGTATGAGATCCCAGAAAACCTATTCAGAAAAAAAGACATCTTATAATATTAATTTATATTGCATATTAACATAAAGCTACATAAATCTTTCTACCATTCCTCAAAACACACTCACCTCTGGGACAGAATCCAGCATTTGCTTATTAATACCATATCCAGAATATTAGAGAAGGCAATGAAAAAAATACCATATACAACTAATACTACACAGGGAACTTAGAAGAAAAATCAATATTAAAACTAACACTAAGGTCTTTGAACTTTAATAAATGCCTGACTACATAGTGAAGTATCTATGGATGAAACGATATGATGTCTAGGACTTATTTTAAAATACCCCCTCCCAAAAAAGAGGGGGGTGAGGGGAGATAAACAAAATAAGACTGACATTGATTTTTACTATTCATCTGGATTGATGGATATCTAGGAGGTTTCTTATTTTAGGGTGAACTCTATAACCAATATACAACTATTTATGACCTAAAAACCTGACAGTTTCATAGGATTCAGCTTAATATTCTCTTTATTAAAAGTACACTTAAACATTTCCATAGTAATTTTTAAAAATTACCTTTCAGTGAGAATTCCTCAAACTAAGCAGGTTTTTAGCCTTTAATGAACAACTAAAATATATTTAAAATGAACCACCAACATTTTACCTTATTTCACTGAATCTAAGACTACCCCATATTTTCGCATCTCTGGGAAGCATTTTACTATCAATGGCATGTTATACTTCAATGGGGCAATTAACTTTTTCTTGGTGGTGGTACCATACACAATGATACAGCTTAAAATCAAACATATCTTAGATTTAATGAAGTATGGTTAATATAATTGCTGAGAACAGCTTTTTTAATCCATACTTTCTTTCTAATCAGGAATTTAGCACACAATGCCTTGTGTTCTCTGCCCCAGGAAACCTATAATTATCTTGGGAGGTCTCCTCAGAGAGAAAGGCCAGAACCTGCTTACTTTGTTAAGTTAGCTCCCTCCCCTCAGTTGGGCATAATCCTTAAGAATTAACTCCTAGGAGGATTCTGGAGCTCACAGCATAGCAGGCAGAGCTCGCTAGGCAAGGTTTCCCCTTAAAATTTGTTATAATAGCTATGAACAAGGCCAGTGCATAAATGTTAATGATCCAGAGCTTTGAGGAGCACCAAGCAGTGAGATTACAGGGGAAGGATGGCTGCAGGTGTGGCCGTAAGGGCATGTAATGTGGGGAATGAGTAAAACTAAAGCAAGTAGATGGGACAAAATAGGCTTAGCGTCACCTCTAAAATCTCAATGGGACTTCATATCATGAATTCAACAGTTCACTTGGATTTCTGATTGACCTTATTTATTTTGCTCTTTCTATTAACACCTACCCCTCGCAGCCCTCAGAATTAGTTAGCGCGGTCTATTAGAAGAGCAATAGAGGGTTTGTGCAGGACTATGAGAGTGGCGGCTGCTGACCTGTTCATATTTCTCCAGTTCTGTGTGATAGATTTGTCTGATCTGGGTCAATTTGGCTCTGTAATCTGAGTGTTCAATAGAGTTATCTGAAGAACCTCCAGAGGCTGCCGCGGCTGCAGCTGCTGCCGCCGATCCCCCACCTTTCTCAGGACCTGAAACCCCTTCTGCCAAAAGCATATTGTCCAGTCTCATTAGCTGGGGATCGGGAGGGTCCTCCTCCTGGGCTCCTCTGATGCTGAGACCTTCAAGGAAAGAGAGAGAGAGACAGAGAGAGAAGAAGCGAGAAACAGGACAAATAGTGTGAGTATTTTATTTATTTGAGTAAATGATCAAACAACATCAGTGCACTACAATTCATGCTGAGAATTTCACTGTTTGCATTTTATCAATAAGTACCAGTAAGTATGAAAATTCTTACTTCTATGAAATGTCTAATATCACTCTCTCTCAATATATTCTGATTAGATCCTTGGAAAAAGGTAACCCTGGCTTCTCAGAATATTCTAACACCCAGTCTTCCCAGGTTTAGATGATTTAAGCAAAAATGGGAAGGGGGTAAAATTTTCAAGATTTTTACAAAGAAAAAAATAATTCCAAGGATACAAAACAAACCCATCAAAAGGCAGTTATTCTGTTTCTCCATACTGTTGGAAGGACAGAATTTAAAATCCCATAATATATTCACAAGCCATATTCAAAAATTAGAAAATAAACAGGATTAGATGGGCTTTTCCATCATTTAATTTCAGGGAGAGAAAAGAAATACATACATTATGAGGTAATTAGCTATGCTTTTAAAACATATATTATTAAATGAATTTGTTAAGCAATCGCCATCAAACCAGGACACTAAATACGGGATTAAAAATATACCATCAACATGGCAATGCAGTGCTGGGCACAGTAGTCTCAATCTAATTTTGCTTTTAAATCAAGAACTTCCTAAGTGATGCCCAGTCAGCAACCTCATCTGAGTATTATAGATCACAGCTGACAATTCATAGGTTTAATCAGGTCACATAGGCTTTCTGCCAAGACGTTTTCAACAACACAGAAGACAGAAGTTTTAAAATAATTATCACAGTATAAAAAGCACTGGAGTCATGACAGCTCAAAATCAGCATTTTCATTAATGTGTAACATAATCTAAAATATCCCAGCCCAATTAACCTCTGTAAATCTGTTTAAAAGCAGGATCCCCACACTAGTTACAGAGCATCTTGGGGAAGGAGGGGATGGAAGTTGGCATCTTGCATGTCTGCATTTGGATTCTGTCTTTTGCGTCTGTGCCTGTTGTTGTTTATCCACAGTGGTGCACACTCTGTGTCTAGTGTAACTTACATGACAGTAACATCTATAAGCTGCCAAGTACTCAACTGAGCACCAGCTCTGCGATTTTATATGCTAACCTAAAACCACCATCAATTCTCTTTAAGAACAGATTTCATTCCTAGATGCCCTGAATTATACCCACAGCATGACTGAGCCCTTGGTTGTCTTAACTCAAATGCACAACTTTAATTTCCTCCCTCAAAACACTTTAAAGCTGTCACTTTCATTTAAAAATATACTTCAGAATAATTTCAACTGGGTAATAAAACTAACTGACAATAATTTAAAATTATATCTGTTGCCTGTTCTGAGGTAAATAAATAAGGG